>NC_061512.1:125513349-125603558 GCF_022539505.1 Lolium rigidum
CAAGTGAACGTCTACCGCAGCAACAAGAGCCTCATCTTGTAGGCTTTGGAATCTCTTCAAGGGTGAGACTCGATACCCCCTCGTTGCTACCGTCTTCTAGATTGCATCTTGGCTTGGATTGCGTGTTCGCGGTAGGAAAATTTTTGTTTTCTATGCTACGTTATCCTACACATCCCCCCAACAGCGTCCTCCTGGGCAGTGGATCTCCTCGCCGTCCACCTCTCCACCACTAGCCCCTCTCGACAACGAGCCCCTCTCCACGAGGAGCCCCTCTGCATCTCCAGGTCTGTACCCCTTTCCTCTCTCCCCTCTCGATCTGTTCTTCTCCGCCGCTAGTCTGCTGTATGAACAAAATTGGAACTGCTCTGCACTGCTTGAAATTGGAACTGATGTACAAAATCTAGCATATGAACAAAATCAAAATATTTGGGATCCAATGTCTGTTGTTACTAGTTTTTGTATGAAATTGGATCATTGAACTTCTATCATTACTTGAAACTGGAACTGCTATGCATTTAGCTTTCCCTAGCAAGAATTGCACATAATTTTCCTTATGGTTGCTAGCTGTGTGCTTGGTTGAATTCCATATGGACATTGATTGAATTCTAATTAAAAAAAAATTGGTCATGGGTAGATGGACAGACGCTGGATTACAACACAAGTTAGAAGGCTTTCCACCGAGCACACAAATGGAGTGCACAATTTTATGCAGTTTGTTAGCTTCAGTTTTGCCGATGATTCTTACGTGATTTGCCCATGCCGTGGCTGTCTCAACCGGGAGACACAATGTCTAGAAAGAGTAGAGGCTCATTTGCTTGTTTATGGGATGGCAAGCACGTATGACAGATGGATCCACCATGGAGAACCATTGCAGCATGCACATGAAGCTCGACATGGAGGTGAACCTGAAGCTGAGCATGGAGGTGATGCAGTGGCACACCAACTTGGTGGATGTGATGCAGAGACACACTATTTTGGTTTGCAAGAGTAGGATGGTTACGAAGATGATAGAATTCCTGATCTGTTTGCTAATTTGTACAACTCAGAACCGCAAGGTCGTGGACAAGGACACTATCTTTGCTGATTTGATAAAGGAGGCCAAGCGCGCAGCTAGCGATGCGGTACATTGTCAAGATTTTCCTTCACCGTGAAGTTACTCCACGGCAAGTCTTACTACCGGATCAGCAACGTTGCATTCAACGCAATACTCCGTATTTTTTCATTGCAGTACCCCAATAGCTCAATACCAAAGTCATATGAGGAGGCATTGGGCATAATCGACAGGTTGGGCCTTGGTTATGACAGCATCCATGTATGCCCGAGTAACTGTATATTATTCTGGAAGGAGCATGCCAAGCTTAACAATTTCCCCAAGTGCAATGCCTCGAGATGGAGAGATGGTGATTGTAGAAGGAAGATCCCGGAGAAGGTCTTGAAGCATTTTCCATTGATTCCAAGGCTACAAAGAATGTTCATTTCAACGAAACAATCAGAGGAGGTAAAGTGGCACAAACTGAAGCGGCAACCCGTGGACAATGAACTCAGGCATCCAGCTGATGGGGAGGCGTGGAAAGATTTTGACGATATACGTAAAGACTTTGCCGCTGATGCAAGGAATATAAGGCTTGGACTTGCGACAGTGTTGTCACCAGATTTTGGCAAAATCAGGAGATGGGCCGCGATCAAGATGGGCTTGGAAGATTACACGTGGAAGATCTCTGAAGCGGCTTTGCACGAAGAATTTGGGCTAGACTGCCCGTGTATCTTTAATTATAGTAGATTGCATTGTAGATTAAAAGTTAGAGTTTGTCTCGTGCACGGTGGGGATTATTCCCACGTTGGAAAGTCCGCTGGACTATAAATATGTATCTAGGGTTTATGGAATAAACAACAACCAACGTTCAACACAAACAAATCTCGGCGCATCGCCAACTCCTTCGTCTCGAGGGTTTCTCCGGTAAGCACCATGCTGCCTAGATCGCATCTTGCGATCTAGGCGGCACAAGCCTACCCACGTTGTTCATGCATTGCTCGTGCTGAAGCCTTTTTGATGGCGAGCAACGTAGTTATCTTAGATGTGTTAGGGTTAGCATTGTTCTTCGTATCATATGCTGTCGTAGTGCAACCCTTATACATCTAGCCGCCCTTACACCTATCTTAGGTGTAGGGGCGGCACCCCGCTTGATCATAGTTTAGTAGATCTGATCCGTTACGGTTGCTCCTTGTTCTGCAAGGATTAGTTTAATATCCGCAATAGTTAGGCCTTACAAAGGGTTGGAGGATCCAGCGGCGTGTAGGGTGAAGTTTGCTAGCCCTAGACAGGATGTTCCGGGGATCAACCTCGTGTTGGTTTTTAGGCCCTGTCTAGGATCGGCTTACGGTCACCGTGCGCGAGCGCGAGGCCCAATCGTGAGTAGGATGATCCGATTATGCGGTGAAAACCCTAAATCGTTGTAGATCTCATTAGCTTTATCTTGATCAAGCAGGACCACCATATATTCGGACACCTTGTACGAATCATGGGTGGATCGGCTCTTTGAGCCGATTCACGGGATAACTCCGAGAGCCGATCGAGGCTCGTATTTAATGTTTACGTGTATGCCATGCAGGAAACTAAGCGAGGCATCATCCAACACCTTCCCGACCAGGTATAGGTCAGGTGGCACGCCCTTGCGATAGCATCGGACGTGTGACCGGGAGGCTTTGCGGGCCGTCGCTCTGAGGGACTGGGGCCAGCCGCAGCCCTAGTTGTTCCCGGCTCTACTGTGTTGCCAGTCGCTGCCCGCCGGTGGGTTTCTGACCGCAACACATTCTGGCACGCCCGGTGGGATAACCTTCGACATCACCACATCGCCATCTACATCCGAGATGGCGGAAAGCACTCCGGTCAAGTACGAGGATCTGCCTGATGAGCTCAAGAAGAAACATGACGAGATCAAGGCAACCCTCGAAGCCGAACTCATCGGCTCTTTCCACAGAACCCTCTCCCGTGGCATCAGGTGGAAGGGGTTCTCACATGAAAGTGCGCTCCAGCCCCGTCCGCCGTTGCCATGCGCATTGGCAGCACCAGGAGTACCGATTTCACCGGCGTCCACCGTTAACATGGTGAAGCGCACTTACCTTGGAGGGTGCCAGCCGAGATCCCCACTCGACATCAACATGGTAGGACCTGGGCACCACTCTGGCAAAGATGGAGACGAGGGCAGCTGCTCTCGTAGCAAAGACACAGAGGAAGCCGCTCCACGCGATCGGCTCCGCCAAGACGGCAAGCGCTACGTCACAGAGGGAGAAGTGAAGAACATAAGATATCAGCGACCTCTCTCTGATCACCTCCTCAACAAGTATGTGAGTCAGTATGACCAACGCCGACGATACAACGATGATGACGAAGAAGATCGTCTGGCTAGGGAAGCCAGAAGACATCGTCGGTATGATCACGACGAGGAGCGATACGAGCGCCACGCCAAGGAAAAGTCGTGGGAACAAGACGACGAGGATAGGCACTGGGACTGCCCCTTCTTCAGACACTGCTGGGATTCAGGAATGAGCCGATTGCCAACGACCGGCAATTGCCCAGAATGTAAACAAAGGAAGAAGGATGCAGCTAACGTGTCCGTGTTCAGGCGTCTAGGGCCTCTCCCGCCTCGGAACAAGCATGCTGAGTCTGCTCGGGTGGAAGATCTCGAGGAACTAGAAGACGATGATGAAGAAGACAAGTATCATCGGCCCAGGTGGTGCCCTGATGGACTCAGCCGTTCCCAAAATCGAAGGGTTCAGCGTCTGCGTGGGTTGGAAGAAGCTGAAAGATTATACCTGCACACGTTGAGGAAGGCACGGCCTGATCTGGCCGCCAAAATTCGGCGAACCCTGGACGAAGAAGGTCGGCCACAAAGAAAAGAGTGGCGCCCCAAGCAGAGGAAAGCCGATGATGATACATCGGCTGGCACAAACATGGTCTTCATCCTTCCAACGGAGTTTAGCGCTCCAAGATTATATGAAGCACCTGTGGCACAATTGGACTGCGGCCCACGGCCGGTCATCTTTGAGAAGCCACGAGAAAGAAGTTACAGGCATCTGAAAGCCCTGTACTTGCGAGGTTACATCAATGGGCAGCCTGTCAACAAGATGTTGGTGGACACCGGAGCGGCAGTTAACATTATGCCATACTCCATGCTACGTCGGTTGGGACGCTCTAGCTCAGATCTGATCAAGACCAATGTGACACTGAGCGATTTCAACGGCCAAGCATCTGACGCACAAGGTGTTCTGAATGTGGATCTGACCATAGGAAGGAAAACCGTCCCTACGACGTTCTTTATTGTCGACAGCAAGAGTACCTATGCTGTCCTACTAGGGAGAGATTGGATCCACGCCAACTGTTGCATTCCATCCACGATGCACCAATGCCTAATACAGTGGGATGGAGATGAAGTGGAAGTCGTCCACGCAGATGATTCAGTCGAGATTTCAACAGCTGGCATGGACGTTTGGGAGACATCGGGCCAAGAGCCACTCTCAGGCATCAATTTGGACGACTGCGAGCGCATCGATGTGACAAAGAACAGGGTCAGGCTGGTTTTATCCACAGGCCTGACCGTGTAATAAAAGCAAATCAATGAGCAAACGTGGCGAGGCTGATCCTTGTGATCGGCCCCAAAAGTTTAGGGAGGGACATTACAAAACCTTCATCGAACAAGCAACATGGAGGCCGATTCCAGCAATCGGCCAAAATTATCCTCACCGTCCATTCTGCCTGGGTTTAGCATTTAATCCAACAGGGGACACCTCAAGAGCCGATACCATCAATTCTCTTGACAGAATCGGCTCGGGGGGGCACCTAGGTGGAGAATAAAACACGAGGATATGAGGAAGGAGTATCTTTCAAATGCCTAGCAGCCCAAGATATTCTTTGGTGATGAATATTGAAGTATGGGGGCCGATACATAAATCGGCCGTAAAAATTCAAAAAGATTTAAGCCCAGCCGATGCAGCAGACATCGACTTAAGGATATAAAGCCGATGCATGGCCATCGACTCAAGGGATACAACTGTTATAAGCAGGGGTTCAATGGAGCAGGAAGTGAGCCACGAAGAGAGACTCTAATGGAAAAACTCCTCAATGGAGTGGTTTAATGGCTCAGATCCTCTCCTCAAGAACAATGCCAAGAGCAGCATGAATGTGCAGATCAAGTTAAGGGTGGGTTGCATCAGATCCACCGAAGGACCTGCAAGGCGCGAGAAGTGGACTGAAGAAGCTCGGGGGCAGCTCACACTGAAGGTTCTCTGCTCTGGAGAGCCGATTTTGTTGAAATCGGCTGACTCTGCATCATGACTTGAAAACCGATGGCGACACGTTTGGTTAGCCCACTGCTATGCTCGCCTTGATAGAGGCTCGGGGGGCAACTGACTGCGTAGATATTCTGTTCTTAAGAAGCCGATTGGGATTTCATCGGATGGCCCTCCATCATAACCCTTGTAAAAGGGGATTGGGCAGGTTTGAAGAGTATCATTGAATATCTGAAAACCCAGAGGTATCGACTTCAGCATCAAGTCGTTTCAGCAGTGGTTCTCGGGCTCTCGTAAGGGTGTTGATCTGCCTAGTTGTCCGCCAGAGCTCAAAGTCATCGGTTGGAAAAGGTGAAAGATAGATCGTGGAGGATTGATATGTTAACATCAGCTTTCGAGCATTGATCAAATTCACGATCGCTCCAATGTCAAAGGGATGAAGAATGGGTCATGAGAGACCGATTTGCGTTGTCATCGGCTCATTAAGCATTGGCTAAGTGACGATCGGCGGGAACAGTATGAAGGGAAATCGGCTAAATTAGCATAAAGGAAATCGGCAAAATCAAATTGTAGAATTTCTTCATTGATAAGCCAGATTTCTTACATAGAAGAGCTGATTGCTCTCAAAAGGGAGTACTAAGGGGATACATTGCCCCGTCTACTACTGCTGATCCTATTCTAAAGATCCTATCTACGGGCCGTTGCTGCCCTCGTCATCGCCCTCGTCGCTGCTGTCGGCGCTGCTCCCGGCGGGCTCGTCGTCGCTGTTGTAGCGGCCGCCGGCGGGACCTTCGTTGTCCTCATCCTCCTCGATGTCTTCGTCGTCGTCGCTGTCGAAGTCACTGAGATTCCCTGGCCAGGGGCAGTGGCGCTTGGCCGGCGGCTCGTCGGAGGGGCTGTCGTCGTCGTCCTCCTCCTCCTCTTCCTCCTCCTTCACCTCCTCGGAGGAGGTGAAGTCATCCCAGAGAAGCGATCATCATCGCTCTCCTCCTCCGATTCCCCGTCGGCGAGGAAGCGGAGGTCGCTCTCCCCGTCCGTCGAGGACTTGTCGTCCTCGGACCAGATGGAGAAGTCATGGTTTGGCTCCTCCCCGGCCTCTATGGCGCGGCGGGTGTTGGCCGCCTGGACCTCTTGTGGGTTCCGTTCTGGCGTCGGCTTGTGGGAGGAAGAGGACTCGAGGGAAAGTCCCGATGAGGCGGAGGAAGAAGAAGACATGGTGCGCAGAAGGGCTTTTGGGAGTGCTAATGCGGAAAGGATGAGGAGAAGAACTGTTCGGTACGGTTGAATAAAAGAAGTGGGGATTTAATGTTCGAACGGTCTTCGAGGAAGTGGTGCCAAAAAACTGTCAAATCGTGCAGAGAAGTTGGGAAGGCAAGTTGTCCTGATGGAAAATACTGCGACGGTTCTGCTCTGCCACGACATGACCCTTCGGAGGAAAAACAGAGTGGTTTTGAAATTATCATTACCAAAACCAGGGGGGCATGTGTTATCACCAGATTTTGGCAAAATCAGGAGATGGGCCGCGATCAAGATGGGCTTGGAAGATTACACGTGGAAGATCTCTGAAGCGGCTTTGCACGAAGAATTTGGGCTAGACTGCCCGTGTATCTTTAATTATAGTAGATTGCATCGTAGATTAAAAGTTAGAGTTTGTCTCGTGCACGGTGGGGATTATTCCCACGTTGGAAAGTCCGCTGGACTATAAATATGTATCTAGGGTTTATGGAATAAACAACAACCAACGTTCAACACAAACAAATCTCGGCGCATCACCAACTCCTTCGTCTCGAGGGTTTCTCCGGTGACATAGGCATCCCAAATGGGCTTGCCAAAGATAGTACCCGGGGTTTAATGAAGGCCCATTACCCGAAGAATAAGAAGATGCGGGAGCCCAAGATATATTAAGGAAAGTAGAGTTGTAATAGGAAGTGTTGTTTGTAATCTGACGGGATGAGTTATAAACCGTCCCGGACTCTGTAACTTGTACGAAACGAAACCCTCGGCTCCGCCTCTTATATAAAGGGGGAGTCGAGGGACGAAGAGATCATCGAATCATTGTTCACAAACCCTAGTTTTCATAATCGTCGAGTACTTTTCAGCTGAAACCTTCGAGATCTACTTGCCCTCTACTTCTAACTAAACCCTAGCCTATAACCCGTAGGCATTGACAAGTTGATACCTTGTCATCCGGTAAGCACCATGCTGCCTAGATCGCATCTTGCGATCTAGGCGGCACAAGCCTACCCACGTTGTTCATGCGTTGCTCGTGCTGAAGCCTTTTTGATGGCGAGCAACGTAGTTATCTTAGATGTGTTAGGGTTAGCATTGTTCTTCGTATCATATGCTGTCGTAGTGCAACCCTTATACATCTAGCCGCCCTTACACCTATCTTAGGTGTAGGGGCGGCACCCCGCTTGATCATAGTTTAGTAGATCTGATCTGTTACGGTTGCTCCTTGTTCCGCAAGGATTAGTTTAATATCCGCAATAGTTAGGCCTTACAAAGGGTTGGAGGATCCAGCGGCGTGTAGGGTGAAGTTTGCTAGCCCTAGACAGGATGTTCCGGGGATCAACCTCGTGTTGGTTTTTAGGCCCTGTCTAGGATCGGCTTACGGTCACCGTGCGCGAGCGCGAGACCCAATCGTGAGTAGGATGATCCGATTATGCGGTGAAAACCCTAAATCGTCGTAGATCTCATTAGCTTTATGATATGGATATCCGGGCCTGGTACTCTAGGACAGCCATTGATATGATATTTGGGTCTAAGGTTGTACCAGTAGTTTATTATAATCTTGTTATTAGGAGATAATAATGTAGACAGGTCATGCTGTGGGCCATCTAGGGTTTTAATAGAGTCCGTTTGACTTGGGCCTATCCAAGTCGAACTAGGTTAGGCCCAATAAGGGGGCCGGCCGGCCACCTCTCCCTCTCATATAAGGAGATGGCACGGCTAGGGTTTAGGGTAGTCTAGTTTTGATTCAGATCATGTAGAACCTTGGGTTCCAGTTATCACCATCCCTGCGGGGTTGGCCCTATGACGGCGTCTCGGACGTTCGTCTAGTTATCCAATAAAGATGTGTGAGTTCTTGAGTTGTCAAGAGTAATCATATGTGCTTGAGTATCCTTGAATCTGTCAAGGGAGTTCAAGATCTATCGGTCCTATGGATCAATAAGGTGCATCGTGAAAGATCGGGGCAGACGTCCCTTCATCATGTGGTATCAGATTGCTAGGTTGATCACGGTGCAGATTGGTTTGTTGCTCAGTTGTTTCTGCTCGATTGCTGTGGCTACCATTGGGTACGTCGCCGCCATGCTGTTGGTGAAGATCAAGGAGGAGTAAGTGGGCGGCAGATTCAAGTTCAAGAGGCCTTCGTTCATGCGGAGGTGGTGGCGGCAAGGGAGAGGAAGGAGAAGCGCTACCGAAGTTCTGCCACGACAGGAGTTTGCAGGAATTCTCTGCCACGGCAGGAAAAATCGCGGGGAAGAAGGTCAGATCCGTTAGGAGACCGGCACTGCCGGCCTTGACACCCCGGCACTGCCGGCCACACCGGCACTGCCGGCCACGACACACCGGCACTGCCGGCCTCGCAGAATTTTTGACAGTTTTCTCTGCCGCGGCAGGATTTATGCCAGTTTCTCTGCCGCGACAGGAATTTTCTGCCGTGAGTCAGTTTTTGGCTGTTTCCTGCTGCTGTTGTTGCTGCTGTTGCTTGTTCGTCGTGGAGGGCAAATTTTGTTTTTCAAGGAAGAAGACATTGGTGTTTCAGTAAGGGTGCATACTCAGGTGTTTTCAACTTATTTGGATCTAAGGCGGACAGGAATTTGTTCTGTTTGTTTTGGGTGATATGTATGGTGCGCTTCAGTTGCATTTGGGAGGATACTTGTGTCTTCAATCAGGTTGATGGCGTCGAAGACCAAAGGGGCGCCAAGGTCAAGACAAGCTAGTCGAGAGGGAGGATGAGGTGTGGAAGACTGGCGAGGCTTGAGGATGAAGATCGGCGATGTTCTTATCTGACGCCACCCTTTTTCTAGCAGACCCTCACGCGTTGGGGACAACGCTTCTTGAAGAAGGGGAGAGATGATATGGATATCCGGGCCTGGTACTCTAGGACAGCCATTGATATGATATTTGGGTCTAAGGTTGTACCAGTAGTTTATTATAATCTTGTTATTAGGAGATAATAATGTAGACAGGTCATGCTGTGGGCCATCTAGGGTTTTAATAGAGTCCGTTTGACTTGGGCCTATCCAAGTTGAACTAGGTTAGGCCCAATAAGGGGCCGACCGGCCACCTCTTCCTCTCATATAAGGAGATGGCACGGCTAGGGTTTAGGGTAGTCTAGTTTTGATTCAGATCATGTAGAACCTTGGGTTCCAGTATCACCATCCCTGCGGGGTTGGCCCTATGACGGCGTCTCGGACGTTCGTCTAGTTATCCAATAAAGATGTGTGAGTTCTTGAGTTGTCAAGAGTAATCATATGTGCTTGAGTATCCTTGAATCTGTCAAGGGAGTTCAAGATCTATCGGTCCTATGGATCAATAAGGTGCATCGTGAAAGATCGGGATAACGCCCTTCATCATGAGATGATACGGGGTCTTGGCCCGATCTTTCACGGTGCATCTCTTTGATCCATAGGACCTGATAATTCTCCCAACCACGTGAGCAATACACGCAGCCTGAAGATGGGGAACGCCAATCCGGCGAGCAACTCGACGAAGAACGCCGAACCTCAAGCAGAATAGACACGCCAAGAAGCTCGACTACCCTTGACAGATTCAAGGACCTCCGAGAACACACGATCACTCTTGACAACTCAAGAACTCTCATATCTTTATTAGATAATGGGACGAACGTCCGAGACGCCGTCACATACGCCGATCCCATAGGAACGGAGATAACCGAACTCGAGGTTCTACATTATTCTGGATTCAATCTAGCCTACCAAACCCTAGCCGCCCCACCTCCACTTATATGAGGGGGAGAGCTGGCCGGCCGGCCCCCTTATTGGGCCTAACCTAGTTCGACTTGGACAGGCCCAAGTCAAACAGACTCTATTAAAACCCTAGATGGCCCACAAGATGACCTGGCTACATTATTATTTCCTAATAACAAGACTATGATAAAATACTGGTACAACCTTAGACTTAATCATCATATCAATGGCTGTCCTAGTGTACCAGGCCTGGATATCCTCATCATCCTCCCCTTCTTCAAGAAGCGTTGTCCCCAACGCGTGTGGGTCTCGCTAGAAAAAGGGTGACGTCGGATAAGTAACATCGCCGGTCTTCATCCTCAAGCCTCGCCGCTCTTCCACACCTCATCCTCCCTCTCGACTAGCTTGTCTTGACCTTGGCGCCCCTTTGGTCTTCGACGCCATCAACCTGATTGAAGACACAAGCATCCTCCCAAATGCAACTCGAAGCGCACCATACATATCACCCAAAACAAACGAACAAATTCCCGTCCGCCTTAGATCCAAATAAGTTGAAAACACCTGAGTATGCACCCTTCTGAAACACCAATGTCTTCTTCCTTGAAAAACAAAATTTGCCCTCCACGACGAACAAGCAACAGCAGCAACAACAGCAGCAGGAAACAGCCAAAAACTGACTCACGGCAGAAAATTCCTGTCGCGGCAGAGAAACTGGCATAAATCCTGCCGCGGCAGAGAAAACTGTCAAAAATTCTGCGAGGCCGGCAGTGCCGGTGTGTCGGGCCGGCAGTGCCGGTGTGGCCGGCAGTGCCGGGGTGTCAAGGCCGGCAGTGCCGGTCTCCTAACGGATCTGACCTTCTTCCCCGCGATTTTTCCTGCCGTGGCAGAGAATTCCTGCAAACTCCTGTCGTGGCAGAACTTCGGTAGCGCTTCTCCTTCCTCTCCCTTGCTGCCGCCTCCTCCTCCGCATGAACGAAGGCTTCCTCGATCTTCACCAACAGTATGGCGGCGACGTACCCAATGGTATCCACTCCAAATCGAGAAAAACAATGGCGAACAACAAACAAACCGCACCGTGATCAACCTAGCACTCTGATACCAAGATGATACGGGGTCTTGGCCCGATCTTTCACGGTGCATCTCTTTGATCCATAGGACCTGATAATTCTCCCAACCACGTGAGCAATACACGCAGCCTGAAGATGGGGAACGCCAATCCGGCGAGCAACTCGACGAAGAACGCCGAACCTCAAGCAGAATAGACACGCCAAGAAGCTCGACTACCCTTGACGGATTCAAGGACCTCCGAGAACACACGATCACTCTTGACAACTCAAGAACTCTCATATCTTTATTAGATAATGGGACGAACGTCCGAGACGCCGTCACATACGCCGATCCCATAGGAACGGAGATAACTGAACTCGAGGTTCTACATTATTCTGGATTCAATCTAGCCTACCAAACCCTAGCCGCCCCACCTCCACTTATATGAGGGGGAGAGCTGGCCGGCCGGCCCCCTTATTGGGCCTAACCTAGTTCGACTTGGACAGGCCCAAGTCAAACAGACTCTATTAAAACCTTAGATGGCCCACAGCATGACCTGGCTACATTATTATTTCCTAATAACAAGACTATGATAAAATACTGGTACAACCTTAGACTTAATCATCATATCAATGGCTGTCCTAGTGTACCATGAAGGGCGTTATCCCGATCTTTCACGATGCACCTTATTGATCCATAGGACCGATAGATCTTGAACTCCCTTGACAGATTCAAGGATACTCAAGCACATATGATTACTCTTGACAACTCAAGAACTCACACATCTTTATTGGATAACTAGACGAACGTCCGAGACGCCGTCATAGGGCCAACCCCGCAGGGATGGTGATAACTGGAGGCCAAGGTTCTACATGATCTGAATCAAAACTAGACTACCCTAAACCCTAGCCGTGCCATCTCCTTATATGAGAGGGAGAGGTGGCCGGCTGGCCCCCTTATTGGGCCTAACCTAGTTCGACTTGGATAGGCCCAAGTCAAACGGACTCTATTAAAACCCTAGATGGCCCACAGCATGACCTGTCTACATTATTATCTCCTAATAACAAGATTATAATAAACTACTGGTACAACCTTAGACCCAAATATCATATCAATGGCTGTCCTAGAGTACCAGGCCCGGATATCCATATCACTTTATCTTGATCAAGCAGGACCACCATATATTCGGACACCTTGTACGAATCATGGGTGGATCGGCTCTTTGAGCCGATTCACGGGATAACCTGAGAGCCGATCGAGGCTCGTATTTAATGTTTACGTGTATGCCATGCAGGAAACTAAGCGAGGCATCATCCAACACCTTCCTCACCAGGTATAGGTCAGGTGGCACGCCCTTGCGATAGCATCGGACGTGTGACCAGGAGGCTTTGCGGGCCGTCGCTCTGAGGGACTGGGGCCAGCCGCAGCCCTAGTTGTTCCCGGCTCTACTGTGTTGCCAGTCGCTGCCCGCCGGTGGGTTTCTGACCGCAACAGACAGATGGTTTTAATCCCTTTGGGAATATGAGAAACTCTTACATAATGTGGCCTGTATTTGTGGTGCCATACAACCTTCCACCATGGGCATGCATGGATCAGTCCAACTTCATGATGACATTGTTGATCCCTGGTCCAATCTCTCCAGGAAAGGATTTCGATGTCTTCATGGAGCCCTTGATAGAAGAGCTGCAGTTGCTCAGGCAGGGTGTACGCACATATGATGCCATGAGTCCCAAAAAGTTTGATCTGCGTGCTGCAATTATATGGTGTATCCACGATTACCCAGCACTCCACACTTTGTTGGGGAGGATCACAGCTGGTTAGCAGGCCTATGTGCAGTGTGACAAAGAGCCGTGACAAGCCAGCGGAATTGGGCACCGTTGTTGGCTTCCTCGGCGCCATCGTGGGCGAAATAGTGATGATTTCAATGGTGCTAGTGAAAGCCGTGTCAAGCCAGCGGAATTCACTAAAGAAGAGCTGCAGCATCAGCTTGATAGAGTTAAAGATGTGAGACCAGGTAAGCTTCAAAGGAAAAGGAAGCGTGAGGACGGTTAGTGTTGTAGCCGGAGGTCGTGTTTGTGGGACTTGCCATACTAGGAAGATCTAATGCCGAGGCATAATATCGATGTAATGCGCATCGAGAAAAAACATCTGTGACAATCTGCTTGGAACATTCATAAATGTACAAGGCAAGACAAACGACACACTGAATTCAAGGCTTGATTTGGAGGACCTGAGCATAAGAGCTGATTTGCATTTGCAGCCTGTTGGAGATGATGGAGAATCCTTTGAGATGCCACAAGCAAGGTATACAATGACTAAACAAGAAAAGATTGCATTTTGTGAATTCATAAAAGCTGTGAGGTTTCCTGATGGGTATGCGTCTAACATATCCAAGTGTGTTGCTGCTGATAAGTGCAAGCTTCAAGGCCTGAAGACCCACGACTGTCATATCCTAATCCAAAGGATATTACCGGCTGGCCTCCGAGGAACAATCCATGAAGATATATATGAAGCGGTTTCTGAGCTTGGAAATTTCTTCAGAGAGCTGTGCTGCAAAACACTGAAGGTAGACGTTCTGAATAGACTTGAAATGGAAATCCTAGTCATTCTTTGCAAACTTGAGCAGATCTTCCCTCCAACTTTCTTTGACGTGATGGTGCATTTGGCCGTCCATTTACCAAAAGAGGCAAGGCTTAGAGGCCCAGTGCAATAAGGTTGGATGTACCTAGTCGAAAGAAGGTTGCTAACATTGAAGCGTTATGTCCGGAACACAGCCAGGCCTGAGGGATCGATTGCCGAAGCATATATTGTCGATGAGTTCTTGACATTTTGCTCGAGGTACTTCAACGACGTGGAAACAAGATTCAACCGTCCAGGCAGAAATCCAGAGCAGGATGCAGATTTACACTCTGGTGATGTGTCTGTTTTCAACCATGGTGTGAACTTTATTGAAGCCTATGAATATGGGGAGGCTGGTGCTGACTATGACAGGATGGTTTGGTATGTGCTCCGAAGTTTCCCTGTGGTGCAACCATACATCGAGTGTGTTTCTCTTCATCCCCCATAGATATAGGTTATTGTACTCAATATAAATGCTTGCTTTGATGTTGGCATTGCAGCCTGTCCAAATAAATAATGAGAATCTATTTTATGTTGGCATTGTAGCATGTGCAAAAAAGAGTTGAACCAACAAGGTGGTCAGATCAATGTTGATAAATGGCTTGCCAAGGGATTTGCTAAATGGTTTTAGACTCATGTGAGATCTTTAGCTGGTTTATTTTCACAGGTTGAAAAAATACATGATATTTTCTATGTGTGTTGCTCACCCTGGTTTGTTTTTTGCAGATTGGAAATATGTGTGATGTTAGTGTTGACCTCTATGCTTTGGCGTGCCAACCAGATCTCAGAGTGAGACTATATTCATCATGTGTTGTTGGCGGTTTTCGGTACCACACTATTGACCGCGAGAAAAATAGAAAGACACAAAATAGTGGAATCATTTCCGAGGGAGAACACAAGGGTGAGATCATTGACTTATTTGGTCAGCTCAGATCCATCATCAAATTGAAGTACAACTGCAGCGGTGACGTCCATCGGTCAGTCGTCCTATTCCGGTGCGATTGGTTTGACCTTGGTGGTAGTAGGAGACCCGGAATCGACGATGATGGAAACTTCAAAAGCGTGAACACAGGAAGGTTTTGGTACAAGAATGACCCTTTCATTCTAATATCGCAAGCAACCAAGGTTTTTTATGTGCCAGACACGCTCTTGAAAGGAAATTGGCAAGTGGTGCAGATATTTCAGCATAGGCCTCTATGGACTGTAACTGAAAGAGAAGCGGGACACGGTGTTGCTGGACTGTCATACCAAGATGATGATTCCGGGGAAGCTCCTATGCAAGACAGAGAAGGTACTGTATGAACTAGGTTGAGACAGGACCATGAGCGTGTGTTAGTTGATGCTGTCGTTGTGGAAAAAATGAAGAAAATGAGGAAGGGGGTTGTTGCTAAATAAATCGACGACGATGTAGAAAACATGACTGATGAGACAATGTACCAGTGTTCTAGTGGTGATGATGAAAATAGGACTACGAATCCTCCAGTTTTTGATGATGATGAATAGTACCAGCTTTGTTGGTGTTCTTTTGCAATCTTTGTTCTTTGTCATGTGTTATTTGTACAATATCATGTCCCAGATTTTGGTTTTATTTGTGTGGAAGACAATGGCAATGTATTGGTACTGATATCTTCTGTTACAGCAGTTACATTGCCAATGTACTGGTAATGCTATTTTGTGTGAAATACAATGTGTATTTGTGTACCCTGGAGTTTTGTGTTGGCCCTGCCAAATTGCATTTAAATTGCAGTCAATATGATGCCACAATAATTCATCTGAAGTAGTGACTACATGCTGCCGAAATTCTGTACAAAATTGACACAAGGTGCTGCACTATTGACAACAAATAAACCACAATTACACTTGCTACACTTGTCTAGAGTGCACATCACATACTGCAAGGAATTACACTTGCTACACTGCTACAGATAACACAACAATCTGCTTAATCTAATCTCATATTTCAGTTGCTACACATCACCCAGTACAATAGATGGCAAAAGCTACAGATAACACCGAAATCATGAAAAGGTTACTGCATCCACCAGCTTGCATCTTGAAAGCTTGGTTCTTCGGTTCATCGTTGCTCTGCTTCCTTCCAGCAAGCAGCGAGGTTTCTTCCTGGAGCCTCTCAATTTATTCATCTCAATCCAAAACTGCATCACGTAGATCACGGACTAAGTCTTTGAGATACTTATCCATGGGTTCATCAACCCACTCAAAGCTGGCACACCCTATGCCACCATCAATCTGAGAGATATGAAAGATAAATCAACCAAAATAGAAATGAAATTCAGAAGGGGCAATCTACAATTCAGAAGAGGATAACTAACCGAGCAAATTTTGCAATTTCTGTATCTTCGCCCAGAATTTGCATCACTCCATGAAATCCACTGGGGCATCTCGCCACACTCACAGAGGACGGCGGGCCCGTAACTGAACGGCGGCTGCCGATACGGGATTGGCTTGCCCGGGTGCCGGCGGCGACGCGACGACGCTCCCGACCTCGAAGAACTTCCTGACGCCGCCATGCGATGCGCCTGGATTTTGTTTTGATTTTGGATTTTGATTTTGGATGCATTGAGATGCGATGAGAGAAGAACCCTAGATGGGATGCGAGAAGAACCTGACGCGGACCTGGTTCGACTGCACCTGATGTGCACCTGGTTCGACCGCACCTGGTATTTGCTGTGATATTTTTGGAATAAGTAACTTCCTATCTTTGCTAGTCATCAACTGAAGCGTAGCGCAGCGATTCAGTCGAGGGTTTGTGCTCGGTCGAGGGTTCGACTCCTCACAAGAGCAGTTTTTGCCTATTAATTTGTGTGAGCGCAGTGCATCCACCGCATGGGTCGTCGGACTAGCTATTCATTCACCGCTTGGGCCGTCGTGATAACAGTAGGGCTGGCCCATTAAAATAGAGATATATCATAAAGAGCCCAATAGAGGACAACCCAACAGAGGAGGATATCACCAGCAGCCCAACACAAGGGTGGGCAGCACAGGGAAAAAATTAGCGAGATGCATAGGTCCCACATGTCTGAGGAAAAGTGATGACATGGCAGCCAAGTCACAGCTTCAATTACGCGGAAGGCCTAACGACGATCTTGTTTCATTGCAATAGGCTGCACTAGAACGTCGTAATCCATCCCGGTTAGATTATGACGTTTTCATTTAAGCAGCTAACGACATTTTTGCCCCTGAACGTCACTATTTTCTAGAGTTTTGCCCCTCTCCAGCAGCTAACGACGGTGTGGCTCAAAAACTTCATAAAATTATGACGTTTTCCTACAGCGTCACTATTAAAAATTCATAGTTGCACAGTTTTCTTGTATTGCGACCCTAGCTCGAAGGGTTCTGAAGCTCTTCCCGGCACCCTGCCGGAGAGATCATCACCAGAGGCCTCTACATTGCCATACCAGCCTCCGAAGTGATGCGTGAGTAGTTCATCTTTGGACTACGGGTCCATTGCAGTAGCTAGATGGTTGTCTTCTCCAATTTATGATTCATGTTTAGATCTTGTGAGCTACTTATCATGATCAAGATCATCTTTATGTAATGCTACATGTTGTGTTTGCTGGGATCCGATGAATATTGAATACTATGTTGAGATCAATTATATATTTTTCATATATTATTTGTGATCTTGCATGCTCTCCGTTGCTAGTAGATGCTCTGGCCAAGTATGTGCTTGTTACTCCAAGAGGGAGTATTTATGCTCGATGGTGATTTCATGCCTCTAGTAATCTGGAAGAGTGAAAATAACTTCTAAGGTTGTAGATGTATTTTTGCTACTAGGGAGAAAACAAAAATGCTTTGTCTAAGGATAATTCTATTGTTTACTTTACACACATTGCTTAATGCGATAATCTGTTGCTTGCAACTTAATACTGAAAGGGGTGCGGACTGTAACCGGAAGGTGGATTATTAGTCATAGACGTAGTTGGATTACGGTCTATGTATTATGTTGTAATTCCCAAATGAATCTCATAGTAATCATCTTGTCATATATGGTCTTTATTCTGTCAATTGCCCACCTGTAATTTGTTCACCCAGGATGTTATTTATCTTTATGGAGAGACACCTCTAGTGAACTATGGACCCCGGTCCTTTCTTTTACACTAATAAAATCATCATGTTCTATTTACTTACTGCAAGCACTATTCTATTTTATTTCACTGTAAACAAACATCTCTTTCCACACTATACGATTAATCCTTTGTTTTCAGCAAAACCGGTGAGATTGACAACCTCACTGTAAGTTGGGGCAAAGTATTTTGGTTGTGTTGTGTGCAGGTTCCACGTTGTTGTTGACACCGGTAGTGTTCCCTACCAAAGTCACCTAGCAACACCTTCAGAAGTCATTCCTTTCTCCTACTGGTCCATTAAACCTTGGTTTCTTACTGAGGGAAAACTACTACTGTGCTCATCATACCTTCCTCTTGTGGTTCCCCAATGGTGTGCAACTGCACAACATCAAGCTTTTCTGGCGCCGTTGCCGAGGAGAAAGAGGATTTCTGCAAGGGGAGTCTCTCATCTCCAATCTCTTTACTTTTTTATTGTTTTGCTTAGTTTATTTTACTTTGTCGTGTTTCATTCTTTTTATCAAAAACACAATTATAGTTTTTATTTCTGTTGCTCTGTTTTAATCTTGCTAAAATGAGTATTTCTGAAGTTGAGGTTCGTTCTTTTAGGCAACAAGGCGGAGAAAGTTTGAAAGATGCTTGGTATAGAATAAGCTCTTCATGGATCTATTAAAAATATTCTACCATGATCCTTCTTAGGAATTTGTATGTTGGTATATCTAGTTGGAATAGGTATGTTCTGGATACTCCCACATGGGGTAATTTTCTGGGTACTACTGCTTTGGAAGCCTGAAATTTAATTAACAGTTTAGTAGAAGTACCATATACTAATGTTGTTAAAACTGAGATCAACCTCCTCGCCGTCAAGCACGTTCTCATCTACCATCTCATCCTCCCCTCCATAATCATCGTATCCTTCACTAGAAAGAGCTTCATGCGCGGCTTGTGCAGCAGCAGTACCCGCAGGCACATCCGCACGAGAAATGCGGTGTGCACGTCGTCGGGCGTTGTCGCGAGGCGGTGGTAGCCTAGTGGAGATCTCCTGGAACTTGGCGTCAAGCTTGGAATTGAAGGCTTCCTCGAGGCCGTCTACCTTCTCCAGCGCGTCAGTGAACTTGGAATTGACGTCACCAAGGCGCGCATCCACGTAGTGTGAATGCTCGCCCAAAATATGGGTGAAGTGAGTGTGGTGACCCTGCATACCACTGCATGTTGTAGTATGCCAGTCGTTGATATAACATTCACGAAGTACCATTCCGCAAATATTACATCCCTCAGAGTAGTACAACAGAACATAGCAGGGTCCATAACTCATTCATTGATTATTACAACCATCATACACATGTCAACTTGGAGCTCCTCTTGGGTCCTAAGAGGAATACTCCTGGGTTCGAGGCGAACCCAACTTAACTTACAATACTAGAGTCTCATTAAACTAAACATTTATTTCATCGAGCGGCTAAATACTAAGAGTTCGGGCTGCTCGGTTACTACTACTATCGGTTATCTCTAGGCTTGATCTCCTCCGGAAGCCTCTCCGGATCCGTAGACTATGAGATAGTCTACGCCTTCAACTCCTCCCTGAGAGGTCTGGTTCCTCGTAGCCGATGATCTCGGCTCCATCATTGCTGTTGTAGTCCTCCTCCAGATGATTCAGACAATCTAAGCATGGGATTTAAGAGTGGTATGAGTACGAGCGTACTCAACAAGTTCATTATAGATAAGAGGTGTTTCATGCACTAGCTACGATATTAGACCGTAAAGTCTAATACCAATGCAGGTTTTGGTAAACATTTCTTCAAGAGATTGCTTTTATTTCAAAGAGCTATGTCCGTCAGCCTTCACCGGTTTACTAGAACTTCATGGAGCTCCTTTCCGGCCGCGTTCGCAGTTCCTCAATCCCGGAACAGGGAGTGACAGGTCACAGTTGTTTACACTCTGCAGAGGTGTGTTGCTTTACCCATAAGAGATCTTATCCTTGGTGCCAACCGGGCAGCTTTCCCGTCCACACTTCCTTTGGTGTGAGGCCCGGTATAAGGTCTAGCCAATCATGTTCCTCCGCTACCTCGAACACCCACCCTTTGTTGCATGCCCCGACCCTGGGTCCACGTCGGTCCCATTATTCCTGTAGATTTCAAGGTGGACCCCGACCACGACAACAATGCTGGGCTCTACCATACACTCCTACGCCGGTAGCTGCAACCCATCCTAGACCGCAATACCGTGGGGACTTAGGACTCCCCAGCCTCACCATCTTGCTCCTTCGGGCGACAAGTGTACTACGGACTATGCCGTGGGGACTTAGGACTCCCCAGCCTCACCAGCTTGCCCCCTTGGATTACAAGTGTACTACGGTAAAGCGCATCCGTTGATGAACGAGAGGTGGAAACACTTTTGACTACTCCGTCCCACTCCGGATCTTATGGTTAACACGGGTATTACGGCACAAGAATCACTCGGCGACATTTGTTGTTTAATCCTAGATGGATATAAACCCGTGCAATGGAACCTCCACCATATCAACACAATCCATGGTTCCATTGCCCACCACTTAGTCATATTCATAGTTATGAAAGTAGTGGTTTTGATTTTTGTGCAATAGTGATAACCATAATACTTTGCAAGTAATTTGATAAAAATACTCAAATGACATGAGCAAGTGATGAACTTGCCCGAACACCGCAAAGTTTTGCAGCTTGGAAGGTATGGACTCGACCCTTGTCCTCTGTCTCTGAAAAATAGCATCATTGTCCGATAAGGGCAATGGTTAAAGAAGCAATTATGCATGATTCCATTTTTTTTGGGTTGGTTCCCCCTTCCGATGTCGTTATTATTTCATGTAAGAGGTTAATACTAAGAATAATTTGGGAATACTTGATTTTAAGTAAAATACAACCTTGAAATGTTGTCAAGGTGTTTTGAAAATTCAACAGAATTTATGGACTTATTTTCATTATTGAAAATAATCTAGGTGATTTAAATGATTATTTTAATCATCAAATGAAGACTTATTCTTAATTGTCTTCAAAAATTCCCTTTTGTATTTTATTATGATAGAGAATTTTATGCTGATCTATTTTCATATTTTTAATTATTTTTTTAGAGCTATTAAACATTTATGGTGCAATTTCAAAGTTTCTGCATTTTAAAGAATTGTGAAATGACACAATTGCCCCCTGGGCCCACATGTCGGTGAGGCCCAGAGGGTTAGGTCGAACCGACCGGCCTGGTCCGGCTCGACCAGCTCCACTCCTCTCTCTCCCTCTCACGCGCGACAGAACCCTAACCCTAATCCCTCTCTGGCGATTCGCGTCGCCACCGCCGTCGCCGCTCGATTCCGGCGAGCTCCGCCGGAACTGGCCCCCGCCATGATGCGCAATCGACGCGCCTCACGATGGCGGCCATCTTCATCCGCGTCGATCTAGAGCGGTGCTGCTCCAGCTCGTCTTCGACCTCCCTTGCGGCGGCTAGGGTTACGGGATCTTGGTGATCCCGCTGCTCACTGGGCTCCAGGCGCGGTGGCGCCGCCGTGGGCCTCGCCACGGTGGTGTGGGGCGCTACGGCGCTTGTCGGCGCATGGCCTGGCCTGGCCAGGTGCTACCGAGCACTCGGCGCGCGCCGCCGTGGTCGCCATGGCCGCATCTGCTCGTCTGCTTTCCCCGGGTATGTGCGCCACCTCCTGCTCTCTCACTCCTTTGCCTGTTCTACTCCTTCCCTTCCTCTTCTCCGTCTAGCTTGGTCACTGGCTTGCCGTGCCTCGTAGAGGTGCGGCCATGCCGTGATGCTGCTGCTGTTCTGCTCGTGCTGCTGTGCTGCTGCTACGCCGCTTGGGTTGCTGCGCTAGCCGTTGTGCTAGCCCTACTGCTGTGCTGCTGTTGCTGCTGTGCTGCTCATGCTACTGCCTCTACTGGCCTTGGCTATTATTGCCCTGGCCATGCCAGTGCTTGCCATTCTTGCTGGATTCTTGCTCTGTGCTTCTGTTCATGTTATTATGTTTGCCAGTCACTCATATGTTTCATGTATGCTTCCCCGGCTCATCGTCGTGAGTGATTCTTGCTATTTAGCAAGTACCAGCTGTCGCTTGGTTGGTGATTAGAGATTGTTGGCTCTTGGTAGGCTCAGCCTTGTTTAATTGTGGTCCATATACATCAATTCCTTGATGATATGCTTCTGGATACAATCATAAAATGGTTTATGTGATCATCTGTGATTCAATTATTGCTTAACTGTGGCTGTTTATTTTATACGGTTTATGTGTTGATGCCAGTGATGCCCTAGCATGCCCTAGCATGCCAGTTGCTTGTAAAAGCTGTTGTGTCTCTTCAGTGCTTCAATTCTGTTCAATCTATGATGTATGTGTATCACACAGCTGATCCTAGTGTGTGTCTGGTGCTTACTTAAACAGCAGCTTGTTGCTTGCAATGATCCATTGGATCATCAAGCAAAGCCCCGGTGCTTTGATTTATTTGTGTTGTTCACTTATCTGTGTTGCCTGAATTTTACTGAAGTGGATAAGTGATGTGAGCTGCTTTGCAGTTGTGATCATCCTATTAATTGTGTTAGGGCTAGATGGATGCCAACACTTAGTTGAGTACCCTAGCCCTCTACCGAATCCCAAATGGATAATGATGTGTGGTTCTTGTGCCGGCTCGTGGTTGAGGTGGCCTCGGCACGCACTTGTGATGTCGTCATGGTTGCTCCCCTCTCTGTGGCATGCTATGGTTTATGATTGCTTGCTGGAATGGGATAGCTGCTCACTGGCTTGATCCAATATTGGCCTTCTAGTGGGCTTTTGATGTTGACAAAGTATATAGACAAGAAATTGTCTATAATCTGATGGCATAAACAGCTGTAGGTGCTAAGTGTGTGTGGGCTAGGCTAGCTGTGACTTCATCTTTTGTTGGATTTCTTCAGTTATGCATTAATTTGTATAACTGCTGTTCCCATCTGATGATTGCCTAGTGATCTTTACCCATATTTGCTTGCACCAAATGGCTTTGTAGTCAAATGATGACACAAACAGGGTTTCATACCCTTTTGTTTTGATTCTGTGATGCATGTGTATGCTTATTGATGAGCAAAGCATGTGTTTCCTCAGGTTCTTTTGTGTATACCTCACTCCAGCTCCTAGAAATGTTGTTGGTGTAGAGGGTTTGCTTCTGTGATGATCTTATGCTTGCCCTGCTCCTCCTAGCAGGCCTGTGGTGCTGGATTCAGCTCCGTGGCCGTGAAGATTTGTTGAACAGCAAGTGGCTGTTCAACCTCGTTCTTGTGTTCTTGTGAACTTACCCAGCTCGCCGTCCGTCGATGAGCTGCTGGTTCTCGCGGTGGAAAAGGTTTTATATGAACCTTGTGTTGATCTCCTCGGTCGACAAGCAAGGCCCGGCCTCTCTTGGTGACACACAGTAGCTGTGTGTGTGTGTTGTGCCGCATGCACACCGCTTGGTGAGCAAGCTCTGGCTGTGTGTGTGTGCACATGCTTGGTATCTGGCTTGTGTCTAGGCTGAGAGTGGATCAGCTCGGCAGCTTTGGTCATATCCCCTCCTATTTCATTTGATTTCTAACCTGCCAAGTGGTTATGCCACTTGGCATAACTTCTATTTGTTGTGATTATGTGCAGGTTCAAAATGATGATTAAATGAACAAGAGGATCTTCAATCTCAAGATTAGATGATATTCACATTGTAGTATTTAGGATAGATTCATACTTGTACTTTTCTTTTTATTTTCTTTTATTTTAAAATTTCACCAATTCTTGTAATGTGTTGTAAAATTCATTTATTTCCATTATGAATATTGTAAAGACAATGTATCTTGTGTGTTAATCAATAAAGCTCAAAGTTTTCTCTAATGAGCTTTATTTTACTTTAATTGTTCATAGTGTTTATTATTTAATATTTACTTAATGAATTTCCTCACAATTGATTTTATGAGATATTTATTTGATGTTTGAATTTTGAAATTCATATTCAACTTAGGTTTGAATTCAATCATGCAACTTAAGTTGTGATGCAAATTCTCTCCTCTCTTCTCAAAACCCTAGTTTAGTTAGATAAGAGCAAGTTTGTCGCACTCTCGAAACCCTAACCCTGTAAGGTGTCGAGAGAGAAACTTGTCCCCCTTCGATGCAGTTTTTGTTTAAAAGCGCGAAATTTCCCGTAATTTACTATGCAATGCACATCCCTTTCTAAAATCTACCCCTCGATCGTCTCTAAACCCGGGACATTACAGCCTTCCCCCTTAAAGAAAACTTCGTCCCGAAGTTGTGGTTGTAATACCTGAACAGTTCGGGGTATGTTTTCCTCAGGTCTTCTTCCTTTTCCCAGGTGGCTTCCCTCTCGGGATGATGCTTCCATTGTATCTTACAATACTTGATCGCTTTACTTCTGAGTTGTTTCCAGCTTTCCTCGAGAATCTTAGCTGGTTTCTCGATGTAAGTCAAATCTGGTTGTAACTCTAGCTCAGCATGTGATATTGGCTCATCTGGGGTCTTTAAGCATTTCCTGAGTTGAGACACATGGAATACATTGTGAACTTGTGCTAGCCTTCCCGGTAGATCCAATTCAAAGGCTAAACCTCGGTTCTGACTCAGTATTTTGAAAGGTCCGATGTATCTAGGGCTCAACTTTCCTTTTACTCCGAATCTCTGAAGTCCTTTCATCGGGCTTACCTTAAGATATACCATGTCTCCAACTCGTGGCTCCCAAGTTCTCCTCTTCTGATCAGCATAACTCTTTTGCCGACTTTGGGCTATTTTCAGCCTGTCTCTGATAATGTCAATGATTTGTTGTTTTTCCTTGACATAATCAGGATTGAACTCCTTGCTTGCTCCGGCTTCATACCAACATATCGGTGATCTACACTTGCTTCCATACAGAGCTTCAAATGGTGCCATCTTGATGCTGCTTTGATAGCTATTATTGTATGAAAACTCTGCTAGTGGCAAGTGCTCCTCCCATGATCCTCCGAAGTCTAGGGCACAAGCCCTAAGCATATCCTCTAAGATCTGGTTGGTTCTCTCGGTTTGTCCACCGGTCTGGGGATGGTAAGCGGTACTATAGTCCAACTTGGATCCTAAAGCTTCGTGAAGTTGCTTCCAGAATGCTGATGTGAACACGGATCCTCGATCCGATACGATCTTCTTAGGCACTCCATGCTTACTCACGATCTCTTTGATGTAAAGATCGATAAGTTTCTCTCCTTTATCTTGCTGATTTACCGCTAAAAAGTGTGCACTTTTCGTCAACCGGTCCACGATTACCCATATCATGTCCTTCTTTTTATTAGTCATGGGTAGTCCGGTGATGAAATCCATCCCTATTTCTTCCCATTTCCACTCGGAATAGGTAAAGGTTGTAACTTCCCCGCCGGACTCCGGTGTTCAGCCTTCACTCTCGCAGTGTATGGCATTCTGCCACATATTGTGCTATCTCCTTTTTCATGTTATTCCACCAGAATAGTTCTTTTAAGTCCATGTACATCTTTGTACTTCCCGGATGTATGGAATATGGTGTTTGATGAGCTTCCCGGAGTATTACTTCCTTAATTTCAGCAATATCCGGAACGCAAATCCTTTTCTCGGAACCATAATGATCCGGATTCTCCGCGATGAAATTCTCGATGGTCTTCCCTCATCTATTCTTCTCATCTCCTCCACGATGAATGGATCGTCCAACTGACCCATCATTATCTCATTCTTCAGGTTGACATTTAGCTCATCGGCTACTTGTAAAGTTGATAGTCCTTCATGGGCTTCCTTCTCCCAAAGTTGTATTTGGGCTTGACTTATTTCCTTCCTCAACTCCGGTGATATTTCTTGTTCCACTCCTCCGGTACTCTTCCTACTCAGGGCATCTGCTACAACATTAGCCTTCCCTGGTGTGTAATTGATTGTCAGGTCATAATCTTTGATCAATTCTAGCCATCTTTTCTGTCTCATGTTGAGTTCCTTCTGAGTGAAGAAATATTTGAGACTCTTGTGATCTGTATAGAGCTCACACTTAGCTCCATAGAGAAAATGTCTCCAAGTTTTGAGTGCAAATACGACTGCGGCTAATTCCAAGTCATGTGTTGGATAGTTTACTTCATGAGGTCTGAGTTGCCTCGATCCATAAGATATCACTTTCCGATCTTGCATGAGTACACAACCCAATCCATGTTTGGATGCGTCACAGTACACGGTGTAATCCTTGCCAACTTCAGGAACTGCTAACACCGGTGCTGTGGTGAGTTTCTCTTTCAGAGTTTGAAAACTCTTCTCACACTCATCAGACCATACAAATGGTGTATTCTTCCTTAACAACTTCGTCATTGGTCCTGCTATTTTGGAGAATCCTTCAATGAACCTCCGGTAATATCCTGCCATCCCAAGGAATCCTCGGATTTCTTTGACAATCTTGGGTGCTTCCCATTCTAGAACTGCTGCTACCTTACTCGGGTTGACAGCGATTCCATCTTTGCTAATGACATGACCAAGAAATTCCACTTGATCTAGCCAAAATTCACACTTACTAAGTTTGGCATAAAGTTGATGTTCCCTTAGTGTTTGCAACACTAACCTCAAACGTTCGGCATGTTCTCGCCTTGTTCTTGGAATATATCGAATATCATCGATAAATACGATGACAAACTTGTCTAGATATGGCATGAAGATCTTATTCATGAGATTCATGAATATTGCTCGGGGCATTGGTTAATCCAAAAGGTACTACAAGGTATTCATGGTGTCCATACCTTGAGACAAAGGCAGTTTTCGAACGTCTTCCTTCTTGATCTTTATCCGGTGATAACCGGATCTTAGATCAATCTTGGAAAAGACTCCCGCGCCTCTAACTTGATCAAATAGATCTTGTATTCTTGGAAGTGGATACTTGTTCTTGATTGTGACGTTGTTTAGATTCCTGTAGTCTCCGCACATCCTTCTTCCTCCATCTCTTTTATCCACGAAGATCACAGGTGATCCCCATGGTGAAACACTCTCTTGAATGAATCCCTTTTGTTCCAAGTCATCCAATTGCTCCTTAAGTTCCTTCAACTCCTTAGGCCCCATCTTATATGGTGCTTTGGCAATCGGAGTCTGTTCTCGGAATTAGGTCGATAGTGAATTCTATCTCCCTATCCGGTGGCATACCGTGTAATTCCGCAGGAAACACATCCTGGAATTCATTTACTACAGGTATATCTTCTAGCTTCACCTCCTTCATACTATTCAGCTGTAGCTCAACTTCAATCTGTGTATGTTTGTCGCCTTGGTAGATAATTCTACTTCCATCGGGGCTTTTTAAAGACACCGTCTTGCTCACATGAGCCGATCAATGCTCCATTAGCTTCCAACCAGTTCATACCAAGAATGACATCAATGTCCTTCATTGGTAGAATGAACAGGTCCGCGTCAAACGCGCACTTATTGATCATGATGACTTGTTTTTGTTTGGTATGGGTTACTACTATCGTTCCCCCGTAGAAAGTATGGTTATGGGTGTATCTAACTTAGTGCAACTAATCCCATGTTTGATGATGAATTGTTGAGAAATGAATGATGTAGTTGCACCAAGTATCAAAAAGTACTTTGCCAGGATGAGTGAGTATCCGGAGCGTACCTATCACCGCCTCGGTCGAGTTGACCACCTCCTCCGGACTAGTGCGCTCAGCTTGCCGAAGGGCTTCTTATTCTTCCAGCTCCCTTCGGTGTTTCCTCGATTTCCTCCTCCTCCGGATTGACCTCCTCCAGTGTTTCTCTTGGGGCAGTCCTTCAAAGATGTGCCCCTCCTGGCGACAACCAAAGCATATAATCCTTGGTTTCTTGCAATCCTTGGCGAAATGCCCTGTGAGTCCACAGCTCCTGCAAACGCTTTGATTTGCAGTCTGAAATGCCTGATTCTTCCTACTACCATAGTAGTTGCTGTTGTTGTTGTTGTTGTTGTTGTTGTTGTTGTTGTTGTTGTATCTTGGCTTGAAACTCAAGCGGGTATTGGGCTTGTTACTAACAAACCTCCTAGGCTCAAACTTGGCCTTCTTCCTCTTCTCCTCTTGTAACTGTTTGAAATCATCTTCTAGAGTGATGGCTGCATCCACCAACTCTTGAAACTCAGTTGCTCTCATCATTCGGAGCTGTACTTTGAACTGGGGACTTAACCCCCTCAGAAACCTTTTTTTTTCTTGTCCTCGGTATTGACTTCTTCCACTGCATACCGGGACAGCTTTGAGAACTCCCTGACATAGGTCAGGATTGCCTTGTCCTTCTGCTCGAGACTTTCAAATTCTCGACGCTTCAGCTCCACTATACTTTCAGGGACATTGGATTCCCTGAACTTCCTTGCGAACTCCTCCCATGTGAATACCTTTCCAGCCGGATATACGGCTACAATGTTATCCCACCATGATGCGGCGGGTCCACACAACAAGTGTGTAGCATAACGGACCTTCTCCTGGTCATTGCATCCAACAGTGTTGAGTTTTCGCTCAGTGTCCATGAGCCAGTCTTCCGCGTCCATTGGCTCGGGCGCGTATGCAAAAGATATAGGCTTAGTGTTTTGGAAGTCTCGCTAGTGTGACTCCCCGGTTCTCGGGTCTCTCCACCCTGTTTTGCCGCAACAAATCCTGAAAGAATTTGTTCTCGCTGCTCCAACGTTACACGTTGTCGCTCCTCTACCAGCTGCATGTACTGGATAAAGTTTTGCTGCGTCATGGGTGGTGGTGGTGGTGGAAACTGATCTCTGGCTGCACCCTCAGCCTCTTCCTTTTGTTTTGCTTCGCGCTCCATGCGCTGTGCTTCGGTCTCGTCTCCTAGCGTTCCCGACATAACCCCCTAGTTCTGCAACACAAGATGATACTCATAATTACTCCATGCGCAAGTTTTCTCGAGCTCAACATTGTGCACGTAACTAGTCACCCAATGGAAATCAAGAAGCAAATCCAAATCATACAAAACATATACCCTCGTATATACATACATAAGTGGTCTTATTACAATACTCAAGTCGATGTGAGTATGCAAACTCACTTATTAAAGTATATGTACAAATTTATACAAATATTACAAACTATAATACACGTGGTACTTGTGTATTATAGCCTCGCCTCCCTTGGTGGACTCTAGTCGATCTTCACTCCCGGTACATTCCGAGCTTCCATCCGGTCGAACGTGTCGTCCTCCTGATAGACCCTGGAACATAAGGTCTCCCCGTTGGCTTATAATCCGAATCCGATGATGATCCTAAGGAGAAATCAGTGTTCACAAACTGATCGTTGAGTGCATCGTAGTCCACCCATCGGGTGTACTCTCCTGTAGCCCCACCATAAGGGTTACCAAAACTCATACCCGACTCAACTTGTGTCGGATATCCTCCATCCACTCCTTCATTACTAGGATAGCTCTGGTTCTGGGTTGTTGCGTCATCATTCATCTCTCCATCATAATACGCACTGGTACTATGAGTTCCCGTATCCGATCCCCAACGCCAACCCCTAGAATTCTCGATAGGAGTCTCGGAACGCTGGTTGTTTCCGGATTCCTCTCCGCCTTCGTATCCCCCATAGGAACTACCCAGATAGTTCCCAGGTGTAACAGTGTAGGTTCACGTGCAAGTGGATCAATATCGATGTAGTCACCAGCCTGAATAAACTGGTGTGTGTACCACATTCTCCATAGGTTCTTTCCCCCTACTCTCCTCCTTGGGTTCAGTGAACTCCTCAAGCATCGTATCAATTGCTCCTATCAGATGATGATTCAACTGAAAGAGTAAGGATATGAAGTTACGGCTATTGTCCATGTATTTGGCTGCTTCGGCTGGTTTGCTTTTGGCATATTTGAAATGGTTCAGCATGGGATCATTGTCCTCCTCCATGTGAGGAATGTGTGTAAATTCGGAACCCATAAGCTCCTTCGTCTTATGCTCCCGAATATCGGTTATGGCTCTCATAACAGCTATATGGTAAGCTGTATTGGTTGTCCTTGCTTCCCCAGCTGGCATGACTACGCTCATTCCCAAAGATTCGGGAAGTCGCAGTCCTACCCTGCACTTGGCCAACACCGGACCATCATAGAACATGTATTTCTTTACTGGAATCTGGGGATCACACCCAAATTCCAGTAACATGCCTCGTAGGATATCTGCAAGTCCTCCTTGGTACTCGTTCAGTGTGGAATCCATAACTTTCACGTTTCTTCCCGGTCGCGAACTTGCCATGTTGGCTATAGAAATAGAAAGATTATGAGATTAGTAATAATGCATCATAATAGAGATAATAAAGAATTATCGCACTAAAAGATATGGTTGTTGTATTCTCAATTGAATATACACCATATTTTTAGAGAATTCTTTACTAATCCTATTTGACTCCTAACGTTTGGTCCCATTTACTAGGTTCCAACCTAAGGTCAAAGCTTTTGCTCTGATACCAACCGTGGTGACCCCGCATACCACCGCATGTTGTAGTATGCCGCCGTTGATATAACATTCACGAAGTACCATTCCGCAAATATTACATCCCTCGAGTAGTACAACGTAACATAGCAGTGGTCCATAACTCATTCATTGATTATTACAACCATCATACACATGTCAACTTGGAGCTCCTCTTGGGTCCTAAGAGGAATACTCCCGGGTTCGAGGCGAACCCAACTTAACTTACAATACCGGAGTCTCATTAAACTAAACATTTATTTCATCGAGCAGCCTAAATACTAAGAGTTCGGGCTGCTCGGTTACTACTACTATCGGTTATCTCTAGGCTTGATCTCCTCCGGAAGCCTCCCCGGATCCGTAGACTATGAAATAGTCTACGCCTTCAACTCCTCCTGAGAGGTCTGGTTCCTCGTAGCCGATGATCTCGGCTCCATCATTGCTGTTGTAGTCCTCCTCCAGATGATTCAGACAATCTAAGCATGGGATTTAAGAGTGGTATGAGTACGAGCGTACTCAACAAGTTCATTATAGATAAGAGGTGTTTCATGCACTAGCTACGATATTAGACCACAAAGTCTAATACCAATGCAGGTTTTGGTAAACATTTCTTCAAGAGATTGCTTTTATTTCAAAGAGCTATGTCCGTCAGCCTTCACCGGTTTACTAGAACTTCATGGAGCTCCTTTCCGGCCGCGTTCGCAGTTCCTCAATCCCGGAACAGGGAGTGACAGGTCACAGCTTGCTTACACTCTGCAGAGGTGTGTTGCTTTACCCATAAGAGATCTTATCCTTGGTGCCAACCGGGCAGCTTTCCCGTCCACACTTCCTTTGGTGTGAGGCCCGGTATAAGGTCTAGCCAATCATGTTCCTCCGCTACCTCGAACACCCACCCTTTGTTGCATGCCCCGACCCTGGGTCCACGTCGGTCCCATTATTCCCGTAGATTTCAAGGTGGACCCCGACCACGACAACAGTGCTTGGGCTCTACCATACACTCCTACGCCGGTAGCCGCAACCCATCCTAGACCGCAATACCGTGGGGACTTAGGACTCCCCAGCCTCACCATCTTGCTCCTTCGGGCGACAAGTGTACTACGGACTATGCCGTGGGGACTTAGGACTCCCCAGCCTCACCAGCTTGCTCCCTTGGATTACAAGTGTACTACGGTAAAGCGCATCCGTTGATGAACGAGAGGTGGAAACACTTTTGACTACTCCGTCCCACTCCGGATCTTATGGTTAACACGGGTATTACGGCACAAGAATCACTCGGCGACATTTGTTGTTTAATCCTAGATGGATATAAACCCGTGCAATGGAACCTCCACCATATCAACACAATCCATGGTTCCATTGCCCACCACTTAGTCATATTCATAGTTATGAAAGTAGTGGTTTTGATTTTTGTGCAATAGTGATAACCATAATACTTTGCAAGTAATTTGATAAAAATACTCAAATGACATGAGCAAGTGATGAACTTGCCTGAACACTGCAAAGTTTTGCAGTTGGAAGGTATGGACTGACCCTTGTCCTCTGTCTCTGAAAAATAGCATCATTGTCCGATAAGGGCAATGGTTAAAGAAGCAATTATGCATGATTCCATTTTTTTTTGGGTTGGTTCGCCCCTTCCGATGTCGTTATTATTTTATGTAAGAGGTTAATACTAAGAATAATTTGGGAATACTTGATTTTAAGTAAAATACAACCTTGAAATGTTGTCAAGGTGTTTTTTTAAAGTTCAAAAGAATTTATGGACTTATTTTCATTATTGAAAATAATCTAGGTGATTTAAATGATTATTTTAATCATCAAATAAAGACTTATTCTTAATTGTCTTCAAAAATTCCCTTTTGTATTTTATTATGATAGAGAATTTTATGCTGATCTATTTTCATATTTTTAATTATTTTTTTAGAGCTATTAAACATTTATGGTGCAATTTCAAAGTTTCTGCATTTTAAAGAATTGTGAAATGACACAATTGCCCCTGGGCCCACATGTCGGTGAGGCCCAGAGGGTTAGGTCGAACCGACCGGCCTGGTCCGGCTCGACCAGCTCCACTCCTCTCTCTCCCTCTCACGCGCGACGTAACCCTAACCCTAATCCCTCTCTCGGCGATTCGCGTCGCCACCGCCGCCGCCGCTCGATTCCGGCGAGCTCCGCCAGAACTGGCCCCCGCCATGATGCGCAATCGACGCGCCTCACGACGGCGGTCATCTTCATCCGCGTTGATCTAGAGCGGTGCTGCTCCAGCTCGTCTTCGACCTCCCTTGCGGCGGCTAGGGTTACGGGATCTTGGTGATCCCGCTGCTCACTGGGCTCCAGGCGCGGTGGCGCCGCCGTGGGCCTCGCCACGGTGGTGTGGGGCGCTACGGCGCTTGTCGGCGCATGGCCAGGCCTGGCCAGGTGCTACCGAGCACTCGGCGCGCGCCGCCGTGGTCGCCATGGCCGCATCTGCTCGTCTGCTTGCCCCGGGTGTGTGCGCCACCTCCTCGCTCTCTCACTCCTTTGCCCGTTCTACTCCTTCCCTTCCTCTTCTCCGTCTAGCTTGGTCACGAGTTTGCCGTGCCTCATAGAGGTGCGGCCATGCCGTGGTGCCGCTGCTGTTCCGCTCGTGCTATCGTGCTGCTCGCTACGCCGCTTGGGTTGCCGCGCTAGCCGTTGTGCTAGCCCTCATCGCTGTGCTGCTGTTGCTGCTGTGCTGCTCATGCTACTGCCTCTACTGGCCTTGGCTATTATTGCCCTGGCCATGCCAGTGCTTGCCATTCTTGCTGGATTCTTGCTCTGTGCTTCTGTTCATGTTATTATGTTTGCCAGTCACTCATATGTTTCATGTATGCTTCCCTGGCTCACTGCTGTGAGTGATTCTTGCTATTTAGCAAGTACCAGTGCTGCTTGGTTGGTGATTAGAGATTGTTGGCTCTTGGTAGGCTCAGCCTTGTTTAATTGTGGTCCATATACATCAATTCCTTGATGATATGCTTCTGGTACAATCATAAAATGGTTTATGTGATCATCTGTGATTCAATTATTGCTTAACTGTGGCTGTTTATTTTATACGGTTCATGTGTTGATGCCAGTGATGCCCTAGCATGCCCTAGCATGCCAGTTGCTTGTAAAAGCTGTTGTGTCTCTTCAGTGCTTCAATTCTGTTCAATCTATGATGTATGTGTATCACACAGGCTGATCCTAGTGTGTGCTGGTGCTTACTTAAACAGCAGTTGTTGCTTGCAATGATCCATTGGATCATCAGCAAAGCCCTGGTGCTTTGATTTATTTGTGTTGTTCACTTATCTGTGTTGCCTGAATTTTACTGAAGTGGATAAGTGATGTGAGCTGCTTTGCAGTTGTGATCATCCTATTAATTGTGTTAGGGCTAGATGGATGCCAACACTTAGTTGAGTACCCTAGCCCTCTACTGAATCCCAAATGGATAATGATGTGTGGTTCTTGTGCTGGCTCAGGGTTGAGGTGGCCTGGCAGCACTTGTGATGCTGTCATGGTTGCTCCCCTCTCTGTGGCATGCTATGGTTTATGATTGCTTGCTGGAATGGGATAGCTGCTCACTGGCTTGATCCAATATTGGCCTTCTAGTGGGCTTTTGATGTTGACAAAGTATATAGACAAGAAATTGTCTATAATCTGATGGCATAAATAGCTGTAGGTGCTAAGTGTGTGTGGGCTAGGCTAGCTGTGATTTCATCTTTTGTTGGATTTCTTCAGTTATGCATTAATTTGCATAACTGCTGTTCCCATATGATGATTGCCTAGTGATCTTTACCCATATTTGCTTGCACCAAATGGCTTTGTAGTCAAATGATGACACAAACAGGGTTTCATACCCTTTTGTTTTGATTCTGTGATGCATGTGTATGCTTATTGATGAGCAAAGCATGTGTTTGCTCCGGTTCTTTTGTGTATACCTCACTCCAGCTCCTAGAAATGTTGTTGGTGTAGAGGGTTTGCTTCTGTGATGATCTTATGCTTGCCCTGCTCCTCCTAGCAAGCCTGTGGTGCTGGATTCAGTTCTCGTGGTCGTGAAGATTTGTTGAACAGCAATGGGCTGTTCAACCTCGTTCTTGTGTTCTTGTGAACTTACCCAGCTCTGCTGTCTGTCGATGAGCTGCTGGTTCTGGCGGTGGAAAAGGTTTTATATGAACCTTGTGTTGATCTCCTGGTCGACAGCAAGGCCTGGCCTCTCTTGGTGACACACAGAGCTGTGTGTGTGTGTTGTGCTGCATGCACACTGCTTGGTGAGCAGTCTGGCTGTGTGTGTGCACATGCTTGGTATCTGGCTTGTGTCTAGGCTGAGAGTGGATCAGCTCGACAGCTTTGGTCATATCCCCTCCTATTTCATTTGATTTCTAACCTGCCAAGTGGTTATGCCACTTGGCATAACTTCTATTTGTTGTGATGATGTGCAGGTTCAAAATGATGATTAAATGAACAAGAGGATCTTCAATCTCAAGATTAGATGATATTCACATTGTAGTATTTAGGATAGATTCATACTTGTACTTTTCTTTTTATTTTCTTTTATTTTACAATTTCACCAATTCTTGTAATGTGTTGTAAAATTCATTTATTTCCATTATGAATATTGTAAAGACAATGTATCTTGTGTGTTAATCAATAAAGCTCAAAGTTTTCTCTAATGAGCTTTATTTTACTTTAATTGTTCATAGTGTTTATTATTTAATATTTACTTAATGAATTTCCTCACAATTGATTTTATGAGATATTTATTTGATGTTTGAATTTTTAAATTCATATTCAACTTAGGTTTGAATTCAATCATGCAACTTAAGTTGTGATGCAAATTCTCTCCTCTCTTCTCAAAACCCTAGTTTAGTTAGATAAGAGCAAGTTTGTCGCACTCTCGAAACCCTAACCCTGTAAGGTGTCGAGAGAGAAACTTGTCCCCCTTCGATGCAGTTTTTGTTTAAAAGCGCGAAATTTCCCCATAATTTACTATGCAATGCACATCCCTTTCTAAAATCTACCCCTCGATCATCTCTAAACCTGGGACATTACAGTGAGCCACACTCATCATCATATCCAGGTAAAAAACAGTCGATGTAGTTCCTGTCATGATTAGTACTCAAAAAGCACAAATATATATGCCTACAAACTACGGAATATGATGGTTCACGCGTAATTCGTCAACCAAAATACAAAGCTCTTACAAATTCTTAGCGTCTCCAAAGATTGCCAAAGCGATGCCCAGGTGTCGACGCAGAGCCCGTGGAGAGAATATGTAGAGCTGTAGGAAAGCTAATATGTTGGCAAAACAGCAACTGTCAAAACAGCGATGCAATATTGAAAGTATGCTCAACAACGGTACTATGCTGGTCCTATCCTAGACCATACTAGAGACGCGAGCCTAGAGCACTAACAATGTCACGGCATGGCACACAAGCAACGAGCAGCGATGAGGTGGCGACCCAAAAAGCGAAAAATCAAATTGATGGCGAGTGTCTCAGAATGATTCCCGAGCTCTAAAAACAGTATAGCCTCAGATTTTTTTTGTCAAAATTTCTAAAAAGTGCTCCGGAAAGCGCGCAAGCACAAAATTGTCGCTATAACGGCCAGTGGTGAAAAGTGATCCCCAAGGCCGAAAACTAGTGTATCCAGAAAAATTTTCGGAGGCGTTTCCAGAATTTTTTTTTGCTCCTTCACAATTCTTTACCGGCGGCAGAAACTTATCTCACGGAATTTTTTTCTACATCACGGGCGAAACTAGAAGGCAACGGCCATTAAGGAAAACAGGACAAACGTTAGTGTACTCGAACTCCGTCGCGGTAGAGAAACAACACGAATCTGTGTCGCGGTAGGATACAGGGTATATGGCAGATGTATATGATGGTGGTGGAAGGATATGGTGGGTGTATATGGGAGTGGGCAGAAGTATATATGGGGGGTGTATTTGGAAGTGGCGGAATTATATATGGTAGTGAATATGGTAGTATATGGTGGTGGTGATCTGCAAGCGATGCGAGTATGTGACGGCGGCGTAACTACTATGACCAGAACTCGACGCTAAGACCAGCAAGTCGACACAAAGATGCAGACACAAATTGAACTATGCAAAAACTGAAAATACAATGCGAAGGCTCGGGTGGTTTATGGGACGATATGATCGAAAACCCTAATTGTATTTTTGGTTTTTCGTGGTTTATGGGAAAAAATAATCTACACTAGGAAAACTGTAAAATCTCACCGAGCAACCTGAAATCCGATACCATTTTATAGAGCAAATGTGTCCGAACTTTCGATGAGATGATGATAACATCGATTTGTTGGTGGAGTTCGTCCTTGACGATCCGACTACCTGTGCAAAGCTCGCGCGCCAATGTAATCATATGGACGAAATTATGAAGTGGGAAACTCTATATTTCATCCATGCCTTCATCTCTTATTATGGTGGTTTCAAAGTTTTGAAATCTCCACTTGCGGCGTCATCTTCAATCCTCACATGTTTGCTGCCATCTCCATGCACGATTATGCTCCAAAGCTTGTCACTCTTGTACATGCTAGGTCTATCATTCCTAAGAGTAATAAGCACATATGATTTAGGCAACATCATATTCTCTTGTATATGAGGAATAGTTCCAACAAACGAAAGTACCTGATAGTTAAGTTCACTAGTAGGAAAAGGCTTATAGGTGATATCTTAATTTTGTGGCGCACTAGTCTAATATGCGCCACAGAAAGTTGTTTTGTGGTGCACCAGACTCTGTGCTCCACAAAAATAGCTTATTTTTGTGGCGCACCAAGAATCCATGCGCCACAGAAACTAGGTGGGGCCCACACCCTGCCACCCCCAATCATTGGTTTCACTATTTCTATGGCGCACTGCACTTGATGCGCCAAGAAATAACGTATTATGTGGCGCACTAGCCTCGGTGCGCCACAAAAATAACGTGCACTGGCGCGGGTGCGCCACAGAAATTACCCCTCCTATATCATGTTGTACCCCTCCCTCACCCGTACCACTCTCTCTCCTCTCCCTAGCTACTGCCGCGCGCCGCTGCCTTCCATGGCGAGCGCCGCCGCCGCCGTTGCCGCCGCCGCGTTCCTCCGCAAGGGCCGCATGCCGCGACGCTCCACCCATCCCCGCCACCAGCAGCACAAGCCGCTGCAGCGTGGAGGAGGAGGGGCCGGCGACGCGTCAAGGTGGAGGAATCGCCGCTGCGTCAAGGTGGAGGAGCCACCGCCGCGTCAATGTGGAGGAGCCGCCGCGACCTCCACCCCTGCCGTCGTCATCGGTGAGCTCCTCCACAACTGCCGTCATTGTGGGTGAGCTTTCTCCCCTCCCCTCCCTCTTCCTCTCCCGCGCGGGCACAACGTGCTCGACAAAATGCCGTTGTCATCGGTGATGCCCTGGTTCGATCACCTCTTTGAATTTGATGCCCTGCAGGTTTAGGGTTCATAGGAATTTGATGCCCTGGTTTAGGGTTCATAGCAAAAAATGAAATGCCCTGGTTTAGGGTTCATAGCAAAAAATGAAATGCCCTGGTTTAGGGTTCATAGCAAATGCTACTGGTTCATAGGAATTTGATGCTACTGGTTCATTTAAATGCTTGTTGTGCTCAGTGAGGTTAACTGGTTCATAGGAATTTAAATGCATGAAATGCTACTGGTGGGCTTGTATACATACATATTTATAGTTGCTTTACTGCTGCTAGGTTTCTCTTGGTTGGCCTGGGATTAGTTTTCTGGACCCCAAGTAATTCTCTGTTGGGGGTATATAATTGTGGTGCCCCTGTTTGGATGATTTTATTCATCCACACATATTTGTCTTGCTGTGATAAATTGATGACCCATTTAACTCATGGTTGGTTTAAGCAATGAGATAAAAGTGATGTTGCCTGATGATTTACTTGATGGATTCTTGTGAGCTTATGGCATGCTTATAATGCTCTGATTAGTGGGGATGCTTACTGGATCATGTGCATATAGTTCATATAGTTCCCTAAAAAGAAAGAATGCTCCATGGCCAGATGGTGTTGGAGTGTTGGGACTGCTGTGATTTTTCTTGAGCTTGGTTAAACTGATAAGAACAACAGCTATGCTTGAAGTCTTAGCTCAGCCAATGATGCAAAGGCTAAGGCAAAAACTTGGATAAGAACATATACTAAAATGTGTGATTTAAATGGCATGCTTATGATGGTTGCACTCAGCCAATGATGCAAAGGCTGAGGCAAAAACTGATAAGAACAACAGCTATGCTTGATGTCTTAGCTCAGCCAATGATGCAAAGGCTGAGGCAAAAACTTGGATAAGAACATATACTAAAATGTGTGATTTAAATGGCATGCTTATGATGGTTGCACTCAGCCAATGATGCAAAGGCTGAGGCAAAAACTGATAAGAACAACAACTATGCTTGATGTCTTAGCTCAGCCAATGATGCAAAGGCTGAGGCAAAAACACACTTTAGTGCTGATGATTAGAATGTTTGGCCACCCCGGGAAGGCGCAAGCGAGCCTAGTGTGATGGCACAAATATCAATCTCTTGTGCATCCTACATGGCCTCGCTTACGCCTTCACGGAATGTTAATATTTGTTTCGACCAACAAAGTATGAGCCATATGTTATCTAGTTGATACCACTTGGCTCTTTCTTCCATTTTAGTGCCGATGATTAGAATGTTCGGTCAATTGTACACTCCGGGGTGACGCTAGTGAACCTGGTGTGATGTCACAAATATCAATATCTTGTGCATCCTACCTGGCCTCACTAACGACATCCCGGAATGTTAATATTTGTTTCGACCAACAATGTATGAGGCATTCCATTTAGTTCATACTAGCTACTTGTCTCTTATTTGAGTTGACACTTCTTAATTGCATTAGCCGATGATTAGAATGTTTGGTCACTTGTACACTCTGGGGTGGGGCCAGTGAACCTAGTGTGATGGCACAAATATCAATCTCTTGTGCATCCTACTTGGCCTCGCTGACCCCATCCCTGAATGTTAATATTTGTTTCGACCAACAAAGTATGAGGCATTCCATTTAGTTCATACTAGCTACTTCTTAATTGCATCGGCCTTTCTTCCATTTTAGTGCCGATGATTAGAATGTTTGGTCACTCGTACACTTGGGGGTGGAGCAAGTGAGCCTGGTGTGATGGCACAAATATCAATCTCTTGTGCATCCTACCTGGCCTCACTTACTCCATCCCTGAATGTTAATATTTGTTTTGACCGACAAAGTATGAGGCATTCCATTTAGTTCATACTAGCTACTTGTCTCTCATTTGAGTTGGCACTTCTTAATTGCATTTGCCGATGATTAGAATGTTTGGTCACTCGTACACTCGGGGGTGGCGCCAGCGAGCCTGGTGTGATGGCACAAATATCAATCCCTTGTGCATCCTACTTGGCCTCGCTGACTCCATCCCTGATTGTTAATATTTGTTTCGACCAACAAAGTATGAGGCATTCCATTTAGTTCATACTAGCTACTTCTTAATTGCATTGGCCTTTCTTCCATTTTAGTACCGATGATTAAAATGCTTGGTCACTTGTACACTCTGGGGTGGAGCCAGCGAGCCTGGTGCGATGACACAAATATCAATCTCTTGTGCATCCTACCTGGGCTCGCAGACTCCATCCCGGAATGTTAATATTTGTTTCGACCAACAAAGTATGAGGCAATCTATTTAGTTGATACTACTTGGCTCGTATTTGAGTTGGACATATTCGTTTATTTTGGTCTTTCTTCCAGATAGCGCTGATGATTAAAATGCTTGGTCACCGTACACTTGGGGGTGGCGTAAGTGAGCCTGGTAAGATAGCAAAAATATCAGTCTCTTGTGCATCGGACTTGGTCTCACTTACGCCATCCCTAAATGTTAATATGTGTGTTGACCAACAATGTATGATGCATTTATTCCATTTCTCCTGTGCATCGGACTTGGACTTGGTCTCACTTTCTTCTATTTTAATCAGAGGAGAAACCGGATGAAGTCCCCGATGCAAGCGAGCCTAGCGGGTAGAGAGGAGGGAGAAAAGGAGGAACCGGATGAAGATCGCTTTGTATCTCGAAATGGTGAAATTTGTAGGAATTAAGAGTTGTATGTAAAACATTTGACACTTGCCACTATATATGTATCTCGATCGGGCTCTAAGTAATGTGATGATGATGTCTATGTTATATCTGTGCAATGTACATGCTATTTATATTATATCTGCAACTGTATATAATCTGTATAATATATGTATATTGCTGTGTATAACAAGTATGTGTATGGCAGGCATCACAAAATCTTGTATAATACGAGCAATTTCTGTGGCGCACTGAAACGAACTTCTGTGGCACACCTTTTTCTGTGGCGCACCGAAGTACTGGTGCGCCACAGAAACCTTAATTCTGTGGCGCATGAGAAGGTGCGCCACAGAAACCTTATTTTTGTGGCAAAGTTTCTGTGGCGCACCATCCATGCGCCACATAATCTATTTTTTGGTGCGCCACTAATGAGCCTTTTCCTACTAGTGGTTGTTTGGCACGAGCTCGAGTGATCGGTCCTTGTATTTGTGTGGTTGTAGGTACAGCGGTTGTACGTATCAACAGATGGGATGTCCTCATCATAATACTTGTTCTGTTTTCTTACTGCAAGCACTGTTCTCTTTATTTTACTGCAAACAAACATCTTTTTCCACACTATACGCCTAATTCTTTGTTTTCAGCAAAACCAGTCAGATTGACAACCTCACTGTAAGGGATTGACAACCTCACTGTAAGTTCTACACGGTTGGCACTTGCTGTTCGTTGTGTGGATGAGGAGATGCATAGTTGGTGGAACAAGGAGATGCGTGTGAAGGGCATTATGGCTGCAAACTTGGTTTGATTTTCGGAATTCTTACGTGCGTGTTTTGTGTTTGGTAACAAGCCTACAATGCATGTGAAGACCCTCAAACAGTCACTTCGGGTTGTGTCACCGACGGTTGAGGTTGGCACGAGGTCGCAGCTATGTTCCAAGGAAGATATGTCTATGTCTATTCTGTCTCCTACAAAGGAGGTGGTGTGCTCTAACACTACCGTGGAGGAGGTTGTTCCAGTTCCGACAGTCACTGAGCAGAGGAAACCTGGCTCTGATACCAAGAGCACTACTGTGACAGTTGAGGAGGATGTACCATTGAGCGGGCTGAATATGCAACTCAAGAGGGTACAAGATGATGCTTGCAAGACAGTTGACAAGGGTCAGCGGTGTAGTTTGTTTCAGACTCAGTGCTTTATCAAGGGCAAGGCTTGCAAGTTGATGGTTGATGGTGGTAGATGTACTAATGGCATTAGCAAGGCGATGGTGGCAGCGTTGGGGTTGTCTACATGGCGTCTTCCTGAACCTAAACGTCTTGAGTGGTTGAATAGCTGTGGTATGCTGAAGATTGCTCATAAGGTGCGTGTGCCATTTACAGTTGATGACTATGTTGATGAGATCGATTGCGATGTGTTGCCATTGGAGGTGTGTGGATTGCTACTTGGGCGTCCTTGGCAGTATGATCGCAATGTGACACATGCTGGGCGAGCAAATACATATTCTTTTATGCATGGTGGCAAACAACGGACTTTGAAGCCTATGGGTGATGATCATATTGATACGTCTCAAACGTATCTATAATTTCTTATGTTCCATGCTAGTTTTATGACAATACTCACATGTTTTGTATACACTTTATATCATTTTGATGCATTTTCCAGCACTAACCTATTAACAAGATGCCGAAGCGCCGGTTCTCGTTTTCTGCTGTTTTTGGTTTCAGAAATCTTACACGAGAAATATTCTCGGAATTGGACGAAACAAAAGCCCACGGTCTTATTTTCCACGGAGCTTTCCAGAACACCGAAGGAGAGACGGAGAGGGGCCAAGGTGGCCCCACACCCTAGGGCGGCGCGGACAGGAAGGGGGGCGCGCCGGCCTGTGGGGTGGGCCCCTCGGGCGCCCTCCGAATCTGCCCCTTCGCCTATTTATTCTCTCCGTCGCGAAAACCCTAGTACCGAGAGCCACGATATGAGAAAACATAATGTGACGCCGTCGCCGCCAATCCCATCTCGGGGGATTTAGGAGATCGCCTCCGGCACCCTGCCGGAGAGGGGAATCATCACCGGAGGACTCTACATCATCATGCCCGCCTCCGCATTGATGCGTGAGTAGTTCATCCTTGGACTATGGGTCCATAGCAGTAGCTAGATGGTTGTCTTCTCCTCTTGTGCTATCATGTTTAGATCTTGTGAGCTGCCTAACATGAACAAGATCGTCTATTTGTAATGCTACATGTTGTGTTTGTTGGGATCCGATGAATATGGAATACTATGTCAAGTTGATTATTGATCTATCATATATGTGTTGTTTATGATCTTGCATGCTCTCGTAGAGGCTCTGGCCAAGTTGATACTTTTGACTCCAAGAGGGAGTATTTATGCACGATAGTGGGTTCATGCCTCCACTGAATCTGGGACAGTGACAGAAAGTTCTAAGGTTATGGATGTGCTGTTGCCACTAGGGATAAAACATCAATGCTTTGTCTAAGGATATTTGTGTTGACTACATTACGCACCATACTTAATGCAATTGTCTGTTGTTTGCAACTTAATACTGGAAGGGGTGCGGATGCTAACCCGAAGGTGGACTTTTTAGGCATAGATGCATGCTGGATAGCGGTCTATGTTCTTTGTCGTAATGCCCTAAGTAAATCTCATAGTAGTCATCATGATATGTATGTGCATTGTTATGTCCTCTCTATTTGTCAATTGCCCAACTGTAATTTGATCACCCAGCATGCTATTTATCTTATTGGAGAGACACCACTAGTGAACTGTGGACCCCGGTCCATTCTTTTACATCTGAAATACAATCTACTGCAATCTCTGTTCTCTGTTGTTCTTCACAAGCAAACATCATTCTCCACACCATACGTTTAATCCTTTGTTTACAACAAGCTGGTGAGATTGACAACCTCACTGTTAAGTTGGGGCAAAGTATTTTGATTGTGTTGTGCAGGTTCCACGTTGGCGCTGGAATCCCTGGTGTTGCGCCGCACTACACTCCTTCACCAACAACCTTCACGTGGTCTTCATCTCCTACTGGTTCGATAAACCTTGGATTCTTACTGAGGGAAACTTGCTACTGTACGCATCACACCTTCCTCTTGGGGTTCCCAACGGGCGTGTGCTTCACGCGTCATCAAGCTAATTTCTGGCGCCGTTGCCGGGGAGATCAAGACACGCTGCAAGGGGAGTCTCTCACATCCAATCTCTTTACTTTGTTTATTGTCTTGCTTTACTTTATTTTATTTCCTGTTTTGTTTGCTTTCTTTATATCAAACACATAAAAAATTAGTTACTTGCATTTACTTTATTTTGTTATCATGTCTAGTCCTGTACTTGTTACTCTGTCACCCGAGAAATTGATCTTTACTTTTAAACAAGGGAGTGAGGAGAGTTTTAAAGAGGCTTGGTCTAGAATTTTTGATTCTTATGGTAAAAATGAACCTAGAATGACTCTAAGTTTGCTTCTTAGTAATTTTTATTTTGGGCTTATTGTTCGCTATAGATATGCTTTGGATGCTTTAGTGGGAGGAGATTTCCTTCACTGCGATGGGGATCAAGCTTTTAGTGCCATAAAGAAATTGGTTACATCATCTAGCTCCGCTAATAATTTTGATTCATCTCTTGCTAGCATTCATAATAGATTAAACACTCTTGAAACAAATATATCTTTCTTAAAAGAAGGGTACAACCAGATTCGTGAATATTATGATTATGTTCCAGCAAGCTTTGAACCTTCAATGTGGGTCCCTACTATTAAATTTGCTATTTGTGGTGAAACTTTTTATGTTCGTTGTGATATTATGTCTGAGTTTTGCCTTATGCCTAAAAGTATTTATGAATCTTTGACACTTTGGGGACTTACTGAAGGTGGAGAAGGAATAACTCTTACTGATAATTCTGTTATAATTCCTAAGGGGATAGCTGAAAGTGTGTTCACAACCTTTCTTGGAAGAACGGTATCCACTGATTATCTCGTTATTGAATGTGTAGGGACAGGACAAATCACACTTGGAAGATCCCTGCTGAAACTTTTGGGAGCAACCATAGATGTGGGAAAAGGCACTCTAAATTTTACCTCTACACCCGGATGCGGTCAAGTATTCCCTAGACCAAAGAGTAAGAATAAGAGTAAGAAAGGTAGGCGCAAAGCCCCTGGTAATAATGTTGATGCTTCATCTCTTGATAATACTTGATTTACACTTTCTGCGCCTAGCTGAAAGGCGTTAAAGAAAAGCGCTTATGGGAGACAACCCATTATTTTATTTCTGCAATTTTTGTTTTATATTTGTGTCTTGGAAGTTGTTACTACTGTAGCAACCTCTCCTTATCTTTAATTTATTGCATTGTTGTGCCAAGTAAAATCTTTGATAGTAAGGTTGATACTAGATTTGGATTTCTGCGCAGAAACAGATTTCTTGCTGTCACGAATTTGAGTAGAACTCTCTGTATGAAACTCAGAAAAATCTGCGAAAATTCATGAGTGATCCTCAGATATGTACGCAACTTTTATTCAATTTGAGCTTCTTCATCTGAGCACGTTAAGTGCCTCTAAAAAATTCGTCTTTACGGACTGTTCTGTTTTGACAGATTCTGCTTTTTATTTCACATTGCCTCTTTTACTGTGTTGAATGGATTTCTTTGTTCCATTAACTTTCAGTAGCTTTGGGTAATGTCCAGAAGTGTTAGGAATGATTGTGTCCTCTCTGAACATGTGAATTTTTGATTATGCACTAACCCTCTAATGAGTTTGTTTTGAGTTTGGTGTGGAGGAAGTTTTCAAGGGTCAAGAGAGGAGGATGATACAGATGATCAAGAAGAGTGAAAAGTCTAAGCTTGGGATGCCCCCGTGGTTCATCTCTGCATATTTCAAGAAGACTCATAGGGAAAAAAGCGAACTGTATATAGTTCACATAAATCTGTAGAAATCGGGCTATGCTATCCCGATAGGGATCAATCGGGTTCTGTTTTCCCGATAGTGTATTATTTCTAAAAATTATTGAAAACGTGTATCATTTCTGGAAATAAATAAAAAAAATATTAAAAAAATCGCATAATTAAAGTAACACCACACCTTGGAAGATAAGATAGATTTATAATTAAATAAAAATATAACTTTGCAATTTACTACTCACTATGGAGGTACATAGACTAATAGCTTGTACATATTACTACTTTATATTAATATTTACTATGATTAGTCCTATCAGTTCTAGGAGGTGAGCGTGGTGTTAGTGGGTGCATGCGACCAGACTGAAAACGTCACGAACAATAGTTCACACCATTTTTTGCGACAAAAGAAAACGTCATAGACCGATCATTACACACCAACCTATGACATATTGCTCCAAGGGAAAACTTTGCAAACGGCCATGAGGTTCCGGATTTTTGTCACGCTGAATTAGACCAGCCCAGCCTAGTCCTGGACACCCGTGAAGTTTTTTATCCTCACGTCATACCGGCGTTTGTTGACGTCACTTATACCGTCACTGACATCTTGGTTGTAACGTTTTCAAACCATCATGGGCAAAATGTCATTACCGTCGTGTGCTAACATCATCGGCTCTAAACAAATGACACATGGACCAACAAACGGTCGACACGTGGTTAAATAAAAGGGCGACACGTGGTCAAATCAGTGCGCCGCGTGGACTTATGAGAGGGTTACATGTGAACTTATCTGAACTCCGGCCGGTGATACTTGTTCAGCACGTACTTCCATTTCTTCCAAGCATCACTTGCCTTAGCGAGCGCAACCTTTGCCATAGCAGGTTTCCATTCTTCAAGAATAAGGAAGTGCTTCATAATCTCTCGTTAAGCAGCGTATTTCGAGGAACAACTTTGAATTCTTTCAAGTTCCTCAATTTAATGTCCACCCTATCCCTTGAAATATAACCACAAATAGTCCTGTGCGCAATTGATGGTTCCATAGGATCCCCCAACAATGCAATTTTATTGACCAACCAGTAGCCGATCGACCTCGGTTTCTTCTACGCAAGTACCTCCGCCGCTTGCTAGAAGCTTTCCTTGGAGACTAGGCAGACGGTCGACTTTTTTGGACGTGAGCGTTCTGCCTCACAACACATGAAAAATCCTTTCTGCGCCATGAGGGGACTTAAAAGGACCGATCTGTACTAGTGAATGTAAACCTTCGGGGGAGCGGGGGAAGTCACGCATAGTGGCCATGGTGGAGGGCAATAACGAGCCGACATGGCAGGAGGTTTCGGCGGTAGGTCTGTTATACGAGCGCGTGGATCTACGTGACTCCACAGTGAACGTGTCGCCAAGGAGGTCGTCGGTATTTCAGCAAGGAAGACCTCCCGCCATAAGCTAGCTTCCGATTTGCCGACTAGTTGGCTTTAGGGGACCAGTTGCGAGGTTTTAATGAGAGGGCGGCTATGGTATGTGGAGTGAAGTGAGACCGGATAAGGAATGTCCTAATTTATATAAGATAGTTTCTAGGGTTGTGTCTGTTGGACACGACGTGCCCACCTATCGCAAACGCTTAAATAGGAACAACGGTTTGCGTTGTACATACTTTTGTAAAGATAATTGTACGACAAATCATGTGATATATTTTCCATAATATTCTTTTCTAGTATTCTCTCATTACATTATTTCCACAATATTTCTTTCTAGTTTTCCACAGTACTTACAAATCATGCTCAGGGAAGTGACCAGGTATTTAAGGAAGATGTAAACATCGCACACGGTTTTTCCTGCGCATACTCTTGTGTGATGTACAAGATAGTGCTGAAGTTCTTAAGGATATAGCACACGATTGTGTTCAGACAAGACCGTATGCAATGTAAAACCATAGTGCTAATCAAACACTTATCTAACTAAATAATTAGAAAATTAATGACAATGTTGGAGCAGCACGTGATTTCTGAACATTTAAAAATTAGTCAAATACTTCAGGTTACACATGACATAAAAAAGTATAATACACTTAATATTTGGAGGGCACATGATCAAAATTTTATTCCCGTGTTAAATACAGAAATTCTAATTCTAATACGGAGTATCTAAACTAGCTAAATACCCGTGCGTTGCTACGGCATAACAAATACATGAATAATAATAAAAGTTAAAAATCTACTACTTAAATTATTCAAACAAAAATAAAAAATAAATGTATAATAGTGATATTGTAATTTATAAGATTCTGAACCAACGCGAGACTATGAGGCCTCGAGCTACAAACATTAACATCCTTACATGATTATCAATATGGAGATAGTCTGTAATCTAATTTATAAACTTAATGTAGAGCTAGCAATTAGTATACACCGGAATCAACAAAACTTATCAGCTAAATATATCACGTATCTCCCAGCAATTAGTATGGAGTATTACCATTTTTTTTAGAGAAAAGCTCTCATAGATTAAACAATCATGCACTTCCAGCCGGGGAAAGAGTAAGTTGGCTAGCTAACCGAGCTAGCTTGTGAGCAGCCCTGATGAACGCTCCTCCAATCTTGCAATTATACAGTTGTAGGGTAGCGATCTTGCCCGCCTCATGTTGTCCTATGTACTCCGGTGTCTACAATAAGCTAGAGACGTACTGTTCGCCTTGAAAACTGCATTGAAACATTCAGAAACTATAGATGGCTAATTTTAGTCTGATAAATGGTTTCGGCTTCCGGCTGAAATTCCTAATGGAGTGATGGGCATGCCGGCTCCCCTCCCCTACTCTCGATCGATCCTGTCGGTCGCGTCAGGCACGAATGCACATCGGCAATTCTTCTCCCGTGCTCTCTTTAGTCTTATTTCCCATGGGCCATGGCCCTAATTTCTATCTGAACTCTTGGTTCTCAAACTTCATTGAAGAAATAGCCCCAAATTTGTCCCCTAAAACGTGCCACAAGTGGCCTCAATCTGGTTTTCATAGATTGCTTTGCCTCCGTGCGAGACATGATTCGTGGTTCATATGCCATTCAGTTTCCTCAGCATCCATATGAGTACGACAATGTCACAACGGGAAGCAAACCATATGACTGCAACATCAAGAATAGAGATGCATGGGTGAACTTTTCCGTTTACTCGAAGCACGCCTGGCAGAGCGGTTCGCTGGCCGCCTCTCCGACAAGCTCCTCATCCCCCGTCTCTGTGTTGATTCGATGTTGTTCGTGATGTGCATGCATCGAGATGAGCCGAGTGGTCTGTTCGGCCGCCGTTGGGACGTGAGCTCGTAATGGTGATCTGGATCAAGGACCTCATCGCGCTCCTCCTCGAGTGTTTGGGCGTGGCCGGCCGGGCATCTTTTATTTTATTGCACGGCAGAGACGTGGACTCCCTTCAGCTAGCTAGATCGGTTTAGCGGTCGAAATCAACGAACGAGGGGCAGGTTTTATTGACATACGGGCCACGAGGTAGGAAGGCAAGGATCCGATCTATATTCTGGACGGACGAAACCAAGCATGAAAACGCACGAATAACTTAGAAGCGGTTTTTTGCTCGATTAGATCGGAAGGAACTGGAAGTTCAGGTTTTTTTACGGACGAAAATTTGTTCGGTTTTTTTAACCTACCAACACCACCGATTGATAAACTAAGAGACTTCATAGTTAGCGGGGCCTTTGCCAGAGCTCGTAGCCTGAGCTGCGTCAGCGGAGCTGCACTTTTCCCTGCCTCTTTTTTCGTCGGCTTTGGGCTGGCTTTCCTCTTGAGGGCCACCTTCACTCGGTATAGCATGTATTCACGTGGGTGGTCGTCGTACATAGCCCCCAATATGTTTGAAAATAGTTTTTAAACCAATTTTGACTAAAAATGCTGGAAAAGACCAAAGTACAAAATTCAGTTTAAGATTCTCAGCAAAAATAACACCAGCAAAAATAAATAAATACTACCTCCGTTTCAAGGATAAAGCGTCCTCATTTTACGTGTTTTTTGTTTGACCAAGAATTACTTCAAATAGATAAAGATTGTTTATATAAAATTAATATCATTCAAAAGTGTTTTTCAATACGAATCCAACGTTACTAATTATATATAATATAATCAAGATTTTGTTGCTCAATTTTCACGGTCAAAGTTCGTTTTGGAATATATATGCGCCTTATTCCTTAAAATGGAGGTAGTAGTAGGTAAATATGTACACGCGGTTTCCTTTATATAGTCATGGGCGATGTAACGGTTATACGTTGACTCTTTCGTCTAGCTGAGCCATGTACTGATAATCACACATTGTTGAAAGGGGAGTGCTCCGGTGTCCCCCTGGGTTTCAGGGCTTCTGAAAAGTTGGAGCTGCTCCAGTTTTTATTTATTTTTGATCCGTGGAGTTGCTTCAACTTTTGATAAAAATATAGAGTTGGTAACAGAAAAATATGGAGCGACTGTTTATTTACGTCCTACTGCCACCGATAAGTAAACAGCCTCTCCATGTTTTTATATTTTATGGAATCAACTCTACATTTTTTATCAAAAGCTGGAGCAACTCTATAAATTAAAAAAAAAAACTAGAGCAGCTTCAACTTTTCAGAAAGGGGGGACACCGGAGCACTCACCTTGTTGAAATAGTCTTTCCGTGCCCGATGTTTCTCTGAAGGAACCTGCGTGGGATGCGGACATACGGTTGACTTTTCCGGGCGGCAGTCTTTTCCGTGTGTCGTAGGAACATTAAAAGGCCGGATCAACGCGCCTACACATTCCGCGTTCGCGCGTTCCGAACGGGCGCAACGGACAAATACGTGACCCAACACGGTCATACATTCCAAATGCGAATGAAAGTGGTGTCCGGAACGATCCAAATCCGGTCTAAATTTGGATGAAGTTTGTGTGGCCGCGGATGGCACGTATCATCCCGTCTGGTACACGTGTTTGACCTACCAATCGATGTCCGAGTCCTATTAAATGTGGGTTGGGGAGGGGGACTGTCCCTATCCTATCCCCACTCCCCACTCCCCACTCCACTCCACGTGCACGAGCTCGAGCTCGAGCTTCCGCGCCGCCATGGCCCCGAAGCGCGAGTTCTCACCATTGACGAACGACCACAACGTCGGCAGCAGCCAGCGAGCTGTGCCGGCGGCTTTCGACATTGGGCCGCCGGTGGCCATCTGCGGCCGGATCTACGTCACCGTCGTGGTGGCACAAATCTTCTGGGAGGCCGGCGCCTCAATATCATGGACAGACGTGCACCTCCCCCACGGCTGCACCTGAGCCCAGATCGGGTTCCGGTGCCACCGATCCCGGCCACGCCTGGCGGAGATCCATAGGCGGCGCGCCCAGCTACCGGCCGACCTCCGGGAGGACCCCGCCTACAGCGACAGGAGTGTCGGCGAAGCAACCAGCATTGTCGTTGATGCAGTCGAGGGAGCCGAATCTTCAGATCAAGCCTGAAGCGACCCGCTCGCCAGTGGTGATGGTGAGGCCCGTCCGGATGAAGACACCGGCCGCGGACGCTGAATGCCCCACGGTGGGCGCCAAATGTCGTGGTATCGTCACGGCATATGCCATAGGGTGGCTAATCGAAGTGGTTCCTAGTGGTCTCACGGCGGTATCCGGATGCGGGTATGGGCACGAGCGACACGGCGACGTACCCAGGTTCGAGGCCCTCCGATGGAGGTAACACCTCTACTCCTGCTGTGAGTGGATAAGCTGATATCACAGTACAATGGTGCTCCTAGAGCTGTATCCGGCTGCTCCTGGGAGGCTAAGGTAGACAAAGGTCTCTCTCTCAGGGCAGCGCTAAGTCTAGAGTGAAGTAAGAATCATCGATCGTCCCCCGCACGAGGGGGTAGCCCAGCTTATATAGGCGCTGGCACTTTACATAGAAGTCCCTATGGTCTACTGGCCGGCTTGGCCGGCTCCGGCTTCCGCTCCTTCCCGAGGCGTTGACGTCATGGAGCCGTTGAGGCGTAGTGGCCTGTCCCGTCCGCCAGAGGGGGTCAGCGGCATGGCGAGGAGGTGTCCCTGTCGCCATCATGTCCTGTAGCCGGTACGGACCGTCGTAGGCGATGATGGCCTGTCCGCCGCGTGGCACTGTTGCTCTACAGTGCCCCGCGCTTTACGGAAAGTGAGGTCAGCGTGGACCTTTGAACCCGGACCACCTACCCAGTTCCTTCTCATGCAAGACTCGCCAGCCTCGAGTCGGTCCGAGGTATAGACCCCAGTCGGATATGGCTTGTAGAAGCCGGCCCAGCCACAGCGCAGACGGCCGTAGCCAGGCCGACTAGGACTTAGAGCCAGCCGGCTTCCGAAGCAGCCGGCCACGGCTCCAGCCGGCTGCCCCTCAGCCGGCCTTTGCCGCGAGCCGGCCAACCTCTAGCCGGCTGCTCCGCGTCCATTGCCCTACCCGGGGTATTCCCCCCGACATTAGCCCCCGAAGCTGGCAAGGTCCTGCGTTAAGAGGGACCTAGGCAGGTTTCTCTGGCTCTTAGATCTTCTGAACACGTTGGGCGGCCCTTGGAGGGGCCGACTGAGAATTTCCTTTCAGCCGGCTGCGCCCTCATCCGGCTTGCCCCGTCCGGCTGCTTCTAGCCGGACGCCATTTTCGCTTCTGCGGCTTTTGCTTTTTTACAAGTATTGACGATGTCTCCGCCTTGCTGAGAGAATTCGGGACCGGATGGACTTTGACGTCCGGCTCCGGCTTGGGCGCGCCGGTGTCTCCGCCGCCTCGGGCCCTGCGCCCGATTTGACCGGTCTGACGGCTGGCTCCTGTTGCCGTTACGTATGGTCACATCGGTGTTTCCTCCGGATCCGGTGCGGTCGTGGGGGAAGTGGCGCGTCCGTTTCTAGTAACCGCTGCCGTCGTGGGGTAGTTAAGGCCGCAATGAATCCCCATCGTGGCCCACGATCGCCACGTGGCCGCGCAACTGGCGCGTCAGGCGGCTATAAATGCCACCGGAGCGGTATCGAGGCGTCCTTCTTCTTCCTCGCGCTCTCACTCCGCCTTTCTCTCGCTCGAGCTTTTCACCGATCCGGCGCGGCTACTCCATCGTTTCCATGGCGAACTCCGGCGGGCGGTCGCCCCGACGTTCCTCCGCCGAGCTACCGCCACTGCTCCGCCAATCCGGCGCCACGGGGCCGCGCGTGTCGACGGCGCGCTCTTCTCCACCGTGCTCTCCCCCGGCGAGGAGCGGTTCTTCTTCGCCGTTTCGCCTCTCGTGGTCTTCTTCTTCCTCCTCCTCCTCGATGGCTCAACCGAGCGGCTCTTGGAGGGGCTCCTACATGCGGGAGGACGACATCGAGCGGCTCGTGCGCCTCCGCCGCATTCCGACGGGGGTGACTACGAGGGCGCCTGGCACCGAGATGGAGCCCAGGCCGGAACCCGGCGAACGTGTGGTCTTCGGAGCGCACCTCGACCGTGGGTTGGGCCTGCCGGCTTCAAACTTCTTCCGCCGGTTCCTCGACTTCTTCGGCCTGCAGCCGCACCACCTGCCGGCCAACGCCTTCATCCTCCTCAGCTGCTACGTGGCTTTCATGGAGGGCTACGCCGGCTTGTGGCCGGATGTGGAGTTCTGGAGCCGGCTCTTCTATATCAAGGCACAAACAACTGAAGGCCGTCTGAGGACCTGCGGCGCCGCCTCCATATATCCTCGCACGGGTACGTCTTTTCCACGGATCCCGACTGTGGATTCTGTGAAGAACTGGCAGATGTCCTTTTTCTATGTGCGGAACGACAGCCCAGCCTTCGACCGGCTCAACCTGCCAGAATACAACCCGGCTCCGCTAGTCGGCTGGCTCAACTGGGGCCACAACCCCAAGTCAGCGGATCCGGACGCAGAGGTGAACCTTCTGTGGGATTTCTTGGGGGAGTGTGTCACGGGGGGCCGGCTGAGCGCCGAGGATCTCCTCTGCACTTACGTCATGCGCCGGGTGCTGCCGCTCCAGAGGCGTGTCCACAAGATCGGGCATATGTCCGGCCGGCTTGACCCGACCCGGACGTCGAAGGCGGAGCTCACCAAGTCCCAGGTTGCTCGCCGGGTGAACAACATCACCAAGGCCAACATGCCGGAGAACTGGGATTGGGGGCTGCTGCCCTACGACCGGGAGTCGCCGCCTGAATTGGTAAGTTTGATGTTTTGGCCGACTTCCGGCTTGCGGCTGCGTGGCCGACTTTATATTTATCTTGTTTTGCTTTCAGCTTTTCGTCCGCCAAGGTATTGAGGATGGCGACCTAGCGCAGAAGGTTTGGACGCCGGATCATGTCGATCCGGCTGACCCAGCCGGCGACCAAGCCGGCGATGATGATCTGCCGGAGGTGCCGGGCCAAGGTGGCCAGGGGGAGCATAACCCGCCGCCTTCACCGGAGCACGAACCGGAGGAGCAGCAGGAGCAGGCGGAGCCGGCGGAGCCGGCGGAGTCCGGCACGGGGCCAATCCCTGCGGTGCCTCTGCGCATGAGGCCGCCTGGCGCCTCGGCGACTTCTGCGCCCAAGGGGAGGAAGCGAGCCATCGGCGGGTCCACGGTCGCGCTGGAGGCCAAGGCCAAGAAGCAGCGCCGACAGGCGCCAAGAGGTTCGGAGCAAGCCGGGTAAGTTCTCTTTTCTCTGTTGTTTGATTCCTTTTCTTTCCTTCCTTTTTGTATTTATCTTTTCTTGCTTGTTCAACTAGGGCTCCAATAAAGTTTACCCAGGGCGGCGGATCTCGGCAGGCTCCTCCCATCACGTCGCCGCTTCAGCGGCAGAGGAGGGAGCCAACCCCGCAGCCCTCGACGCGCGCGCGCACGCCGCCTGCTGTTATCGTGCCGCCTGCGGCTACGCCGCCTTCTGCGGGGGCGTCTTCTTCAGCTGCGCCTTCTGCGGCGCCTGGCGGCGGCGCTCAGGGTGAGTCGGTGCGCCGGCCGACCATAGACGACATGTTTCCGCGCCGCGCCCCATTTGTGGAGCAGGCGGCCGGCGCTGGTAGGGGTATGCCACCTGCGACCGGAGCCGGAGCTGGTGGGGCTGCTCCGCCTACGACCGGAGTCGGCGGGCCCGCGCCTAACGTTGTGGTGCTGGAGAGCAGCCCGGAGGGAGCGCCTCAGGCGCCGGAGACGACGGCTCCCACCGGGCCGACTGCTTCGACTGCGCCGCCTCCATCTTCGGAGCCGACGAGGGAGGAGCCGGCCAGGGACGAGCCGGCACGCGCAAAGGACGCCGGCTCCCGGGCACTGGTAAGGATGGAGGGGCCGTCCGAGCCGACTACGGGCCTCCACGTGGCCAAGGGTGCCAGGCTGCTGAACGTGGCATCCGCCTCCGACTCCAGCCTGGGCTCAGCTGGCACGATGGAGAAGGCGTGGCACCAGGCGGACGCCTGGGAGGTGACCAGCCGGGAGGGGCAGCCCGGCGTGGCGCCCACGAAGATGTTTTTCTCCGGCTTCCGCACCAACCTCAGGGCCAGGGCCACCGAGACCCTGACCAACCTGGCGAAGTTGGAGGAGGCCGACAAGGTGAGTGTTTTGTCTTGGATTTTTACAATTGTTGTTATCCTGGTAGCCCTCCGAGGCATGGGCCGGCTGCTTGGAGTCGGCCCGGGCTTCGCCTAGATATCTGACTTTTGCTTCTCTCAGGCGGTCACGGAGCGGCGTACCGTCTTGTACAATCAGGTCGTGACCAGCTACCACAAGGCCAAGATCGAGATGGCCGGCCTGGCCCGTGAGCTGAAGGATGCCAAGGGTAGGGTTTTCTTTCTTTTGACTTGCTCTTTTTCTGTTAGGTTTCTTTTTTGCTGACGGCTTGTTTTTGCCGGCTTGCAGCTGAGGCCGCCCGGGTCCCGCAGCTGGAGTCGGATCTCCGAGCCGCCCGCGCCCAATGCGCCTTGAGCGAGGAAACATGCCGGGCTGCTGCCGCCAAGCTGAAGGTGGCTGATGGGGAGCTGAAGCGGCTGCGCCAGCTTGAGGCTAACCACCTCAAGGAACTTGCCGCCCTCAAGAAGGCTAAGGAGGAGAAGGTGGAAGCCCCGAGCAAGCGGCCGGAGGAGGTGGAAAAGCGAGCAGCTTGCACTCCGTGAAGAGGTGACCTCCAAGTCCGAGGAGCTGCTCGGCCACCGCCAAGCGGTGGGTGGATGAGATTAGCCGGCTCGACCGCGGCTTGGCGGGTGAGTCCTTACATTTTTTCTGTCCTTCCCCTTTGCCGGCTTTCGGCCGTCGGATGCCGGCTTAGGTTGGCAGCCGGCGGCAGAAACTTTGATTTTTCCGATATCTCCATCTTCGGGCTGGGGGCAGCCGATTCTTGCCGGCTGCCGCCAGGCTTACTTTTAGAGCTTCGGAATCTCCATCTTCAGGCTGGGGGCAGTCGGTTCTTGCCGGCTGCCGCCAGGCTTTTTTCCTTTTTTACTTCGAAATCTCCATCTTCAGGCTGGGGGCAGCCGGTTCTTGCCGGCTGTCGCCAGGCTTACTTTTAGAGCTTCGGAATCTCCATCTTCAGGCTGGGGGCAGTCGGTTCTTGCCGGCTGCCGCCAGGCTTATTTTAGGACTTCGAAAATTTGTATTTTTCTGCTTTTTCCGGCTTCAACGGATTTCTGACGTGTTTCTTCCTTGCAGCGGCTTTCCCTGAGGCGCAGGAGGCGGCGTTAGCGGCTGTTGGCAGGGCGCGGGAGGAGCGCCGGCAGGCTACTGGGGAGCAAAGCGGGGACTACTTCTCCATGGACGACTATCTGGCTGGTATGGCCGCCCGCGTCGGGCCCATCACGAAGTTTGGCTGGGAGCTCCGGAAGGCGGCGGAAGAGCTGATCCGGCTGCTGTGGCCGACCGAGACGCTGCCGCAAGACCTCTCCAACCTCATCGCCTGGCTAGAGAGGGCGCCCGACCGCTTCCTCGACTGGAAGGAGTCGGCCGCGCGTGCCGGAGCTGATATGGCGCTGTCGTTTGTGCTCTCCTGGTATAACGAGGTTAGCCTCGACCAGTTGGAGTACCGGCGCGCCGACGTGGAGGACAAGCTCCCAGCGGAGAACAAAACCGCCCGGCTCGCCCGTGCCTGCGCCATTGCCGACTTCGTCGACAAGGCCATCTTCATCGCGGACCCGAATCCACCATCCGACGACGATGAGGAAGAGGCGGAGGATGAGGAGGCGGAAGATGTGCCTGAGGATGACCCGGCAGCTGGCTACGCTGATGCTCCCCCGGCTGGTCCTGATCCAGCCGGTGTTTAGCTTTCACCTGTTATCTTTATGCTTTTGCAAGAAAATTCGTTAAATCCCCGGGATGCCGGGTGCGTATGTAAGACAATATTATTATCCTTTTATTAGGGCACACTTTAATGTGTTTGTTTAACCATTTGTGTGCCGGCTTGCTTTCTTCCAACTTGTTCGCTTTTTCCCATCCGCCCCACTCTTTGGCTGTGCTCTTGCCGGTCGTACGTCCGACTTGCGGTCCGTCGCCGGATCAAGAGCGTGCCGCTGGGTGAGGCCGATAGTATTTCAGTCGAACGAGTCGAGTTCTGCAATCCGGCACTTTTATGAAGAGTTGTGCAAGAAACAATTCACTTTCACTATTTCCCTTAGTCGTCTTTCGCGTGCCGGCTCCCTAGGCACTTACTCCCGCCAGCCGGACAGCCGGGTTGCGGTCTGTAGCTGGTCGGAAGCCGGCTGTCGGAAACCGGATCACGTTACTAAGCCGGCCGCGTGAGAGGGTGTTAGCCAATTGGCGAAAACAATAGAGTACGCGAAAAACTTGTCGAAATCGGCGCTCTTGGCGCTTGCTTTTTCATAGCTTACAAAAGGGAGTACAAGGGATACATACATTCCTGCTCTCAAGTATAAAATGGTCGAAGCAACCTGACATTCCAGGGACGTTTAGTCTCCTCGTCAGTTTTGTTTGCCTTGTTTTTCTTAGCCTCTTGGGCATCTATGAGATAGTAGGAATCATTGCCTGCTGCCTTGCTCACGATGAAGGGACCCTCCCATGGGGATGATAATTTATGCTGTCCGGCTGTCCGTTGGATCAGCCGGAGCACTAGGTCTCCTTCTCGGAATGCTAAGGACTGGACCTTCCGGCTGTGATAGCGTCGAAGGCTTTGCTGGTATACGGTGGACCTGGACTCGGCCATCAGCCGGACCTCTTCCACCAGGTCGACTCCATCTTCACGAGCTTCTTTGGCTTCAGCTTCTGTGTAGAGTTTGATCCTTGGCGCGTCGTGCTCGATATCAGTCGGTAGGACGGCTTCGGCCCCGTATACGAGGAAGAAGGGTGTGAAGCCGACTGAGCGGTTTGGCGTCGTGCGCAGGCTCCATAGCACGTTGGGAAGCTCTTCAATCCAGCAGCCGGCTGAGCGCTCAAGCGGCTCCACCAGCCGGGGCCGGATGCCGGCTAGGATCAAGCCGTTTGCTTTCTCCACTTGGCCGTTTGACTCCGGATGCACCACGGATGATAGGTCCATTCGGATCCCCATCTCCCCACAATAGCGTTTGAAAATGCCTTCGGCGAAGTTGCTGCCGTTGTCGGTGATGATGCTGTGGGGGTAGCCGTATCTCACGATTATCTCCTTGAGGAATGTGACGGCTGTGGAGCCGTCCAGCTTCTTGATTGGCTTGGCTTCGATCCACTTAGTGAATTTATCAATCATCACCAAGAGGTGAGTCATGCCACCTTGGGCTGTTTTGAATGGGCCCACCATGTCCAAGCCCCATACGGCAAACGGCCAGGTAATGGGGATGGTCTTCAAGGCGGAAGCCGGCGTGTGCTTTTGCTTGGCAAAGCGTTGGCAGCCGTTGCACTTCTTCACCAGTTCTTCTGCGTCTCTGAGCGCGGACGGCCGGTAAAACCGTGCCGGAAGGCTTTGGCCACTATGGCTCTGGAGGAGGCGTGGTGGCCGCACTCTCCCTGATGGATTTCCCGTAGGAGTTCAATCCCTTCAGCCGGCTCGACGCACCGCTGGTGCACCCCACTTACGCTGCGTTTGTACAGCTCGTGGTTGATGATTGTATAGGCCTTGGCCCTTCTCTCAATCTGCCTGGCTTGAACCCTGTCATTAGGCAGCACACCATCGGTGAGGTAGGAGAGGAATTCTTGTGCCCATGATGGTACGCATTTTATTTCAAATACGCCGACCACCAAGGCCTCCATCTTCGGAGCTTCCGGCTTCGACTGCGTGGTCGCCGGGTCCGGCTGTGAAGCCGGCGGGTTCGGCTGAGAAGCCCCCGAGTTTGGCCGAGAAGCCCCCGCGTTGGACTGAGGAGCCCCCGGGTTCGGCTGTGGAGCCGGCGGGTTCGGCTGATAAGCCCCCGACTTGGGCGATGAAGCCCCGGGTTCGGCCGAGAAGCCCCCGGGTCAGCCGGCACGAATATGGAATCCGAGTCCGGTGACGGTATGATGGACGGTTTCTTGAGGACCGCCAAGGCAACGCCCGGCGGAATAGCTTGCCGGGTTGAGCCAATCTTGGATAGGGCGTCTGCTGCCTCGTTGTTTGCTCGTGGCACATGATGGAATTCGCAGCCATCGAAGAAGCCAGATAGCTGCTGGACGTGGAAGCGGTACGAGGCCATGTTGGCGTCCTTCGCGTCCCAGTCGCCCGATGCTTGCTGTATAACCAAGTCGGAGTCGCCGAAACAAAGGATGCGACGCACGCCGATCTCCTTGGCCAGCTTCAGCCCATGGATGAGCGCTTCATACTCCGCCACGTTGTTGGATGCGGCGAAGTGGATCTGCAGGACGTAGTCTAGCCGATCTCCCTTGGGGGAGGTGACGACGATGCCGGCTCCCAAGCCGTTTCGCATCTTCGAGCCGTCGAAGTGCAGCTTCCAGTGCGTGGAGTCAGGCACAGGCGGCATGTATTGCATCTCGTCCCAGTCGACAAAGAAGTCCGCGAGGATCTGCGACTTGATGGCTGTGCGCGGCTCGTAGATGATGGTGTGGGCGGCTAGTTCCAGGGCCCACTTGGCAACCCGGCCATTGGCGTCCTTGCTGCCAATGATTTCCGCCAAGGGTGCCGTGGCCACCACCTTGATGGGATGCTCCTGGAAGTAGTGCTTGAGCTTCTTGGCCGCCATGTATACGCCGTATGTGACCTTCTGGTACTGGGGGTAGTTCTGCTTCGACTGGGACAACACTTCACTGATGTAGTAGACTGGGCGCTGGACCGACTGCTCCTTGCCGGCTTCCTTGTTGGCTTCCTTGCGCTCCACCACTAGGACAACGCTAACCACTCGATTGGTGGCAGCGATGTATAACAGCATCGGCTCCATTGAAGCCGGCGACGCGAGGATGGGCGCGGTTGAAAGTACGCGCTTTAAGTCACGGAAGGCTTCATCCGCCTGCGGTGACCAGACGAATTTGTCCGATTTCTTCAGCAACTGGTACAAGGGCAGTGCCTTCTCTCCCAGCCGGCTGACGAAGCGGCTCAAGGAGGCCAGGCATCCGGTGAACTTCTGGACGTCCTTGAGGCACTGCGGCAGTTCCATCTTCTCAATGGCACTGATCTTCTCTGGGTTGGCTTCGATTCCTCGCGCTGAGAGACGAGGTAACCCAGGAGTTGGCCGGCTGGCACGCCGAACGTGCACTTGGCCGGGTTGAGCTTCATCCGGAATCTTCGCAGATTGGTGAAGGTTTCTCTCAGGTCATCAAGGAGGGTAGGCATCTCCTTGGTTTTTACAACGACATCATCCACATATGCGTGAACATTCCTGCCGATTTGATCCTGCAAACACTTTTGCATGCACCTTTGATAGGTGGCGCCTGCATTTTTCAAGCCGAATGGCATAGTCGTGTAGCAGTAAGCCCCATACGGGGTAATGAACGAAGTCTTTATTTGATCAGCCGGATTCAAAGGAATCTGGTGGTAGCCTGAATAGGCTTCTAGAAAAGACAACAATTCACAGCCGGCAGTCGAGTCTATAACTTGATCTATGCGCGGCAGGGGGAAGGGGTCCTTCGGGCACGCCTTGTTGAGGCTGGTGTAGTCGATACACATGCGCCAGGAGCCGTTCTTCTTCAAGACCAGGACCGGGTTCGCTAACCAGTCCGGGTGCAGCACTTCCATGATGAAGCCGGCTGCGAGGAGCCGGGCGATTTCTTCACCGATGGCCTTCCTTCTTTCTTTGGCGAAGCGCCTGAGGGGCTGCTTCACCGACTTGGCTTCAGGCCTGACGTGGAGGTGGTGCTCAGCCAACTCCCTCGGCACACCCGGCATGTCCCTTGGAGACCATGCGAAGATGTCCCGATTCTCACGGAGGAAGCTGGTGAGCTCGCTTTCCTATTTGCTGCTCAAGCCGGCACCGATGGTGACGAACTTGTCCGGCTGCGCCGGGTCGAGCAGGATCTTCTTGGTGTTGTCGGCCGGCTGGAAGTGAGTCGTCCCAGCCGGGTTGCCTACAGCCGGCATGTCCGCCTGCGCGGCCTTAGCCAGGGCGACGGCGTCGTGGATGAGCTGCTTCTCGGTGGCGATGACCAGCGTCTGGGCCATCTTGGAGCTCTGCGTGGCGCAGTCCATGGAGCGGCGATAGTCGCCGGCTACGGTGATGACCCCTTTAGGGCCGGGCAGCTTCATCTTCAGGTACCCGTAGTGGGGCACCGCCATGAACTTGGTCAGGGCCGGCCTACCCAGGAGCGCGTGGTAGGGACTGACGAGGTCCACAACCTCGAACTCGATCCTTTCGGTGCGGAAGTGATCCGGCTTCCCGAACATCACCTCCAGCGTGATCCGGCCAATCGGCTGGCAGCAGTGGCCCGGCACGATGCCATGGAAGACGGTGGGGGTGGGACGCAGCTCGGCTTCTTGGATGCCTAGCTTGCGGGCAGTGTCGCGGTAGAGGATGTTGATGCTGCTGCCCCCGTCGATGAGGACGCGCGAGAAGCGCACGCTGCGCCGAGTCGTGCCGATGGTGGGGTCAAGGACCATGGCGTAGCTGCCCCGCTTCGGCAGGACAGCCGGTGTGTCGCGGCGATCAAATGTGATGGCTTGCTCTGACCAGTTTAGGTACTGGGGGACCGGCGGTATGATCGCGTTGACCTCGAGGGAACGGCTCTGCTGGCTCGTCTTGTCCTCGGGCTCGGAGGTGAAGATGATGTAGGTGGCATCCTCGGCCAAGTAGAGGCCATGTTGCACTTGGTTAGCCTTGTGGTGCTCGAGGTTGGCGTTCTCTGCGCCGGCTTGACCACCCGTCCCGCCGGCTGGAGGAGGCGGGGGTGGGGGCGGGAGGGGTTCGCCGCTTGTCAGCCGCTTCATGAAGTGGCAGTCGCGGGTGGTGTGGTTGGAGGGGTTCTTGCCGCTGTGGTACTTGCACGGCGAGTCGAGCATCTGCTCGAAGGTGTACTTCGGCTTCCACTGCCGGTCTTGCTTCTGGCGCCGGCTGCCGCCTGGCGCCGCATGGTCCGACACGGCTGCCACGTGGGCTGAACCGTACGGCGGTCCGGCTGGTCGCTGTGCCGCTTGCCGCGGTAATTATCCCGCCGGCTGCCATGCGAGCCGCCCTCGGCCGGCTTGTGCTCGGCCGGCTTGTTGTTGTCCCGTCTTGCTGGGGCCGGTGAAATATCAGCCGGCGCCTTGCCGGCTTCCTCAGCCAGCGCATACTTGTCGGCGATGGCCATCAAGGCGGCCATCGACTTGGGGTCGCTGCGGCGCAGCTTGTGCCACAGCATGGTGTTGGGCCGGCAGTCTCCCATGAAGAAGCTGATGGCCTAGATCTCGTGCACACCCTCGCAGGAGTTGCGCATCTCGCACCAGCGCGTCAGGTATGCACGGTCCGTCTCGTCCGGGCCCTGCTTGCACATCTCAAGCTGCTGAGGGCGACCCGGCCGGCCGATAGGTGCCGGTGAAGTTGCCGATGAAGGCCTCTTCGAAATCCAGCCAGCCGTTGATGCTGCCGGCTGGTAGGTTGTTGAGCCAGGTGCGGGCGGAGCCGACCAGCATCGTGGGGAGTAGCGTACCGCCCAGCGCTTGTTGCCCCTGGCGATGCCGACTGCGGTGGAGTAGTCCAGCAGCCAGTCCTCCGGCTTGGCGGTGCCGTCGTACTTGGGGGTGTCGCGCGGGAGCTGGAAGCCGTCGATCATGGGCTCGTTGGCGATGCGGGGCCCGAAGCACTTTGGGCCGGCTGGTCCCTCTTCTTCCGCAATGCGGGACTCCACCAGCCGGTCGAGGCGATCTCGGGCGTCCGCCGGCTCGATGCGCGGGCCCAGCCGGGAGCGTGCCGGCTGGCGGGCGCCGCTGGCTTCTGGAGCCGGCCGGTGCTGGCGTCGAGGCTCGGAGTCTTGCTCCTGGTTTCGGCTTGGTGGAGGCCGGCTGCGGCTGCTGCCGCCGCCTGGCTGGCGGCTCGGCCGGCTTGAGCTCGCGTGCGTGGCGCGGGAGTCGTTGCGCCGGCTTGGCGCTGGGGAGATGGACTCGGCCGTGTCCCTGGCGTTGCCTGCGGCACCACGAGCGTGAGAAGCTCTGGGATCTTGGGCGTACCTGGGGTCTTTCGACTGCCGGTTGGCAGCCTTCAGCAACTCAGTCACCCGCTCGGTCTGGCGGCGTAACTCTTCGCCTTCAAGGCGGTGCAACTCTTCTGCGGCGGCTTCGGCCGCGAGCATGTTCTTGTCGGGGGTGTTGTAGAGGGGCAGCTCCATTGACGGAGCCGGCGCGTCCGCGCCGTCGCGGTCGATCTCGGCGCCCAGGTCGCGGCCTCTGCGGCGGATCTGGCCGGCTCGGCTGGGGTTGTCGCCGCCTGGGGTGAGGCCGTGGGCGCGGTTGTACTCGCGCTGGGTGATCTCCCACTGGCGTTAGCAGCAGCCAGCTCCTCGGTCTGCTTGAGGAGGAGCACGCGGTGCGCCTCCGGGTCCGCCTCGACGGTGGCGGCGTCGGCGCCGGCGCCGGTTGTGAGCGGAGTGCTCAGCTTCGCCCGGACTTCTTCCAGCCGGGATGGTGGTGGTGGCGGCTTCGCGCCTGATGCGGACGCGTGCCCGCCGACGTTGCGCTCCAAGTCGGGGCCGCGGACGCGCGTGGACTTGGTGGGTTGTTCGTCGCCGGCTGCCATGACCTCGTGCATGATGCAGGGGCTGGCGGCGGTGAGGCTGGCGCCGGCTCCAGGGGGAGGGCTTGCGCAGCGCAGGATCTGGCGCGGATAGCGCGGTGGTGCGACGGTGGCGACGTAGACGTCGAAGCCGCCGAAGCTGATGATGTTGCCGCCGGCATGGAATGGCCGGTCGGCGAAGCAACCAGCGTTGTCGCTGATGCAGTCGAGGGAGCCGAATCTTCAGATCAAGCCTGAAGCGACCCGCTCGCCAGTGGTGATGGTGAGGCCCGTCCGGATGAAGACACCGGCCGCGGACGCTGAATGCCCCACGGTGGGCGCCAAATGTCGTGGTATCGTCACGGCATATGCCATAGGGTGGCTAATCGAAGTGGTTCCTAGTGGTCTCACGGCGGTATCCGGATGCGGTTATGGGCACGAGCGACACGGTGACGTACCCAGGTTCGAGGCCCTCCGATGGAGGTAACACCTCTACTCCTGCTGTGAGTGGATAAGCTGATATCACAGTACAATGGTGCTCCTAGAGCTGTATCCGGCTGCTCCTGGGAGGCTAAGGTAGACAAAGGTCTCTCTCTCAGGGCAGCGCTAAGTCTAGAGTGAAGTAAGAATCATCGATCGTCCCCCGCACGAGGGGGGTAGCCCAGCTTATATAGGCGCTGGCACTTTACATAGAAGTCCCTATGGTCTATCGGCCGGCTTGGCCGGCTCCGGCTTCCGCTCCTTCCCGGGCGTTGACGTCATGGAGCCGTTGAGGCGTAGTGGCCTGTCCCGTCCGCCGAGAGGGGTCGGCGGCATGGCGAGGAGGTGTCCCTGTCGCCATCATGTCCTGTAGCCGGTACGGACCATCGTAGGCGATGATGGCCTGTCCGCCGCGTGGCACTGTTGCTCTACAGTGCCCCGCGCTTTACGGAAAGTGAGGTCAGCGTGGACCTTTGAACCCGGACCACCTACCCGGTTCCTTCTCATGCAAGACTCGCCAGCCTCGAGTCGGTCCGAGGTATAGACCCCAGTCGGGTATGGCTTGTAGAAGCCGGCCCAGCCACAGCGCAGACGGCCGTAGCCAGGCCGACTAGGACTTAGAGCCATCCGGCTTCCGAAGCAGCCGGCCACGGCTCCAGCCGGCTGCTCCTCAGCCGGCCTTTGCCGCGAGCCGGCCAACCTCTAGCCGGCTGCTCCGCGTCCATTGCCCTACCCGGGGTCTTCCCCCCGACAAGGAGTCCCTACTGGGACTTGTCGTTCGAGGTGGAGCACCATGCGCGCCGGCTCACCGGCTTCACCTCGGCGACGGCGAGGCCTCGCGCGCAGCCACTCACGCCAGCTAGGAGGGTTGGCCGCCGCCCTGGCGTCCTCTACATCGACGAGCCCGCGGCTACTCCGCCGCGGGCCGCGCCAGCGCCACAGGCCCAGCCCGAGGAGGACTGCGACCCCGAGCTGCAGGCCACGCTCGCAGCGTCCCGCGAGGTCAACGACCTCGAGTAGCTTGCCAAATGGCCGCACCTCGCCGAGGTGCTGCGCGCCTCCATGCTGGAGGAGGCAGGCAGGAAGGCCAAGGAGGACGCCGACGCGTGGGCGTTCCTCGCCATGGCGCGTCGGCTGGAGGAGGCCACGCGCCAGGCCACGCTCCGGGAGGAGGAGGAGGAGCGCCTAGCCGCGCTCCGGCACAAGGCGGAGCTGCAGGCCGATGCGGCGGAGCAGCGGAAGAAGGAGGCGGCGCGGCTGGCATGCCTGCGTAGGCCGGCGAGCCCTTCGGACCCGCACTCCATCTGGGAAAGGGCGCAGTGGTCGCCCTGGCTGGAGTCCCCGGTGCCCTCCGGCGTGTCCAGCCGGAACAGCGCATCGCTGCCGGGGGCATCGTCCTCATCGACGACGACGACGACGAGTACTAACTGGGTGTAGGGTGGCGCACCGGCGGCCACCGCGTCCCAAACCCTAGACTAGGGCTTCCCCCTTTTTTTTAGTTTAAAGCACATATAGGACTTTCTTTTGGGTAAAAATTTCCCAAAATAGAGCTAAGTTTAAATAAACTTTAGTTTAAATTTTTTATTTTTTTATTTTTTTGTTATCTTTGATTTTTGCGCTGCTTCCATCGGCCAGATCCACGTGACCACGCGGCCACCCAAACAACCCAATCCAAACGGATCAGCGGCGTCCGGTTTGGATCATGGCGTTGGAGATGCCCTTACTTCCACGTACCAAATCATTGCACTTCTCGTATAGCAGCAATCACCACCTGCTCTGTCCATTGACCTGTTGATCGAATCAAAAGTCTTCGCCGCGGCATTGTCGCAGTGTTCTTTCCGCGTGCTTTGCTTGCTTAGCCGTTGTGCTTAAAAGTGTTCGATCTGGTGCTCCAAGCTTGGAAATGCATCCAGGTCTATGACAAGGAACTCCTTTTGTCCGGCAAAAGTTCCGCTGTGAACGAAAAAGGAGAAAAGGGTAAGCTCCGTTCTTGACCTCCTAATGTTTTTCTTTTACATCATTTGAATTGAGATGCTTTCGATCTCAATTTCATCATATGAAACTGATAAAAAAAACAAGAAGAACTTATGCCTACTCGGCACTTTCTAGTTTTCTTTTTCTTGTGCAAAGTTTTTGGTGGAAATGCAATGTACATTTTTGTAGGAACTTGACTAAGTGTTCTTTTGGTGAGATGAGCAGAACCAAGGTGATCAGACATCTTCCGTGCTGACACGAACTCTGCAAGTCATCTCGATTCTCGATTTTAAGATGGTAAGCGGGCACTATAAATCCCTTGAAACATACTCTCCATCTGCTGCCCATACTTTTGTATCGAGTCCTCGAGTTCGTGCGAATTTGTCATGCTTTCATGATATCATTATCATGAAAATTTAGGCACCTGTGCAGTATGCGGAAAGAATTCACCAAAAGCTAATAGCATGTGGTGAAGATTCATGAACTAACGTACTCCCTCCATCCATAAATAAAATAAGTAATTAAATTTTATCTAGATACGGTTATATCTAAATGTATTTTTAGTGTGCAAATACATCCGTATTTAGAAAAAGTAGAATCATTTTTTTTTACAGAGGTAGTAGGACAATCTACGGTGGTATATATGCTATAATATGAGATGATGCAAAACAACAACATTCTAAAAATTGAATAAAGTATGTTCTGTACCTGACGTATAATATAATGTTTATCCAACTTGGACACTAAAATTTAAAATGTTTCAGATCATTCACTTGTTTCGATAGTGGTTCAGTATGCATATATTGTGGTTTCAATATTTGAATTAGTCGTAAAACTAGCTAAGGGATTGGTATTTTACGAGATTATGACCTGCAAATTTTAATCAACATAGTCTGACTATTATAAACGTTCCATGTATTTATATATGTAGGTCGAACTATCGAGCCGGTGCCTTGCTTTCGCCGAAGGAGTGGTGACCATAATATGCCCAATGCTTCTCACTCTTTCACTCAAGAAGGACCAGGAGCCTGTCCTTCCAGTGCACATCCTCGCCGTCGCCGGTGCCACCGTAGTAACCGGCATTTGCCCCTTGCTGGCATGCTGCATCTCCAAGACCGAGAGATGCCGTACGGTTGGTGCAAGATGGCCATCGGTGACAAGGGGATTCGCCGCAACCATCTCCTCCACTTGCCTCCTCGTCCTCGCCTGCTGGATCGCACTCCGTCTCGTCTCCAAAAACTTCGTGATGTTCGCTGGGTACGTGTCGGGGGTTGGGCTGTTGCTTAGAGCATTCTCCTACTGGACTTGTAGCACCGCCACCGAACAAGCACTACTTCCGGAGATGAATGGAGATGCCCGCGTTGCAAAGGAGAAAGAAGCAAAAGAGCTTCGATCTATGGTCGACAAGTCACATGAGCTCTTGTCCGGTGTCACCGGGATACTGTTCTTGGGGTTGGGAGGTCTGGCGTTGGAAGGCCTACTGAGTACACGCAACGGCGCAGGGGATGCTCTGAAAGTGCACATGACGATCGGCCATTTGATATGCGCTTTTGGAGTAACCCTGATGTTCTTCCCGATGATTCCTCCTCGTGCAGCTGCAATGAAGATCTGCATGGTGTATGTCAGCGACGTCACCGTGGCTGTTGGTACCGCCGCACAATTGGGGACCATCATGTTCAAGCTCATGGGGAGAAAAGGCTTCGGGTTCTTGGCCTTTCCTTTTATAATTTTGCTTCAACTCATATACACGGTCAAGATCAAGCCGTGGAGAGCTGCTGCACATGAAAATGGAGGGAAGCACCCAACCGTTTCTCCTCCCGAACCCATGGGCGGAAACCAAGGTGAAAATGAAGGGAGCCACCCAACTGCTTCTCCTCCTAGGCCCAACGATGGCGACAAAAAAGTTGAAAATGGAAGGAAGCACCCAACTACTTCTCCTCGTGGACCCGTCGATGGCGGCAAGCAAGGTGAAAATGGAAGGAAGAACCCAGCCGCTTCTCCTCCTGGACCCATCGATCAAGGCAGCGACGGCGACAGCCAAGGTGAAGAGTTTAAACTTGCGCCGATGGGACTGACAAAAGTTACCTTGACCGGATTCTTGGCTGTGTCGGTAAAAGCCATCAGCGATGGCTCGCCAAGCGAGTGGACCGTCTGGTTCCTACTGTTCGCGGCGGCGGGCATTGCTTCCGGCGTATCGTGGAGGCTCCTGACCCACAACAAGAGCAAAGTGGGAGGGAAACCTGCCGTCGAAGAAGCTGCCAACGTTGCCTCCTTCTGCACGCATCTCTGCGTCGCGGTCGCCACAGTTCTGTTCGCGGTGATGGCCTTTAAAGCGGGATCTGCCAAGGAGTGTGCGCATGTGTCTCAAGCGACGTTTGTGCAGCTCAACAGCACTCATGACATGCAGAGGGTGAAGGATATCTGCAGATGTATTTCCTAGACAAATGAAGAGTATGAGCGACTTTCCGTGAGTCCCTGGTCATGTAGCGCGGAAGATTTGCTTAATTCTATGTATTTTCAAATAATTTTTTGAAATAAAAATTATTTTTTATTAAAAAGGAAGTTGCATACATTTTTGGTACCACAACTTGCGTTGGATTTGCAACTTAGTAGCACAACTTGTAAAACGGGCATCCGAAATAACACAACTTGTATAAAGAGAGCAAATAGGTCCACAATCAAAAGTAGAGACTGGTGCTGCTTCATGTCTGCTGGGCTTAGACAATTCTTGCGGGGCTGGAACCAGAACCTTGGCGGGGATACCAAGGCTCTAAAATCCGCTTTGCTGAGCCAGCTCGCTCATTTGGACGTTCTGGCTGACGCTTCCGGCCTCGACGAGGATGCCTAGGCTTCTAGATACCATCTCGAGGAGCAACTACTCCATATCTACAGAATGGAGGAGGAACATTGGCGGAAGCGTGGCAGAGTCAGGTGGGCTCTGCAAGGCGATGCGAACAAGGCATACTTCCATGCCGTAGCCAATGGAAGAAGAAGGAAATGCAATATTTCTAAGCTCGGCTCTGACAATGGAACAATCACGGATCCAAAACTGATTCAACAACACATCTACGAGTTCTATAGGAACCTACTCGGTTCATCAACCCCAAGGGTTTGTGGGTTGGCGCCCTCCTCCTAGGGCGAGGAGGCCCGTGTTTCAGATGAGGAAAACGTTGGCTTGGCGTGTACCTTCTCTGAAGATGAACTGGAGGCCATAGTAAAAGATATGAAGACAGACACCGCCCCGGGACCAGACGGCTTCCCTGTGGCTTTCTTCAAGCGCTTCTAGGCGCAGGTCAAGCATGGTATCCTGCACATCCTCAATGACTTCGTGTTGGGGCGCATCGACATTGCTAGGCTCAATTTCGGAATCCTCGCTCTCATTCCGAAAGTCCCCGGGGCAGAGCATATCTCACAGTATAGGCCGATTGCCTTGATCAACGTAATCTTCAAAATCATATCCAAAGCCTACGCCTCTAAATTCGACCATGTTGCCCATAGGATTTTATCTCCGAATCAAACAGCTTTTATCAATGGTAGAAATATCCTTGACGGTCTGCTTGCTCTCATGGAGATTATCCACGACATCCGGGTGAGGAAGCACAGTGGGGTGCTCCTCAAGCTTGACTTCGAGAAGGCGTATGACCGGGTGAACTGGGACTTTCTGGGGGAAGTTCTACACTGTAAAGGTTTTGATGAAGGATACATTCACATGATTCTACAACTTGTCTCCGGGGGGCAAACTGCTATATCTATCAACGGTGAGGTGGGTCCGTTCTTTCGGAATAAGAGAGGGGTTCGTCAGGGAGATCCCCTCTCACATCTGCTATTCAGTTTCATCGGAGAAGCTCTCTCTGGGATCTTATCCGCCGCAGCTTCGGCCGGACACATTCACGGGCTAGTCCCACACCTGTTGCCAGGGGGCATCACGCACCTGCAGTACGCCGACGACACGCTCATCCTCATCCAGGGGTCGGACGAGGATATAGCGAACCTGAAATTCCTCCTGATGTGCTTCGAAGATATGTCGGGGCTCAAAATTAATTATCACAAGAGCGAAGTGTTTGTGCTGGGTCAACGAAACAACGAGAGAACTGCCATTGCCAACAAGCTGAACTGCAAGCTTGGGAGCTTCCCCTTTATCTATCTAGGCCTCCCAATTTCGGATAGGAAGTTAACGCTCGAGCAGTGGCTTTTTTTGGTTCGGAAGCTTGCTGGCAAGTTAGAACCTTGGGTGGGCAGATTGATGTCATCTGGGGGACGACTCATTCTGTCTAACTCCTGCCTCGACAATCTACCAATCTATGCGATGGGATTATTCCTCCTGCATGACGGGATTCATGCGAGGTTCGGCTCTCACCGCTCCAAGTTTGTCTGGGACGGGGCAGGACCAAAGAGGTAATACCACCTAGTGAATTGGCCAACGATTTGCCGTCCCAAGGAAGTAGGGGGCCTAGGATTGCTCAACACAAAGAAAATGAATCTGGCCTTGCTTCTGAAATGGATTTGGCGGCTGTATCAAGAAGAAGACACGATCTGGGCTCGTATCATGCATGCCAAATACTCAGACGTCTCGGAACTTTTCTCTGGATCAAGGCAAGGAGGATCTCCATTTTGGAAAAGTTTGCATAAAATTAAGCATCTCTTCGAAGTCGGAGCAAAACATGAGGTGAGGAACGGTAGGCGTACCAACTTCTGGAAGGACTGGTGGATTGGGAGGGGTCCCATCATGGAGTCCTTCCCCCTGCTCTTCGCCATTTGAGACAACCAAGACATCTCAGTTGCAGAAGCTCTTCATCACAACTCCCTGCAAGTCCGCTTCCGTCGATCGCTTGACCAGGAGGGCTTGCGGCTTTGGGGTGAGCTGCAAGGAATGATGAACCAGGTGCTCCTCGACGGTGGACACGACAAGGTATCCTGGCACCTGGAACAGGCTGGTTCTTACTCAGTCAAATCTATGTACGCTCAACTATCCCAGGGCACGACTGTCGCCCACCACAAAGACATGTGGAAATCCAAGGTCCTGCTAAAAATCAAGATTTTCTCCTGGCAGATGGCGCTTGATAAATTGCCAACGGGGCAGCAGATCCTGACTAGACACGGCCCTTTCAATGGTCTCTGTGCCCTTTGTCGCCCCGGGGGTTGCAAGCCACATTTTCTTCGCATGTTCCTTGGCTAAGTTTGCTTGGTCGGTTACGCGCCAGCTGCTAGGGTGCAACTGGTGCCCGGCCAACTTCGCCCAATTTCATGCCATCCTTTCTGGTTTCTCGGGATACGACTAGAAGGCTGTTGTGGGTGCTCTTTCTGGCGCAATCCTGGGCCCTGTGGAATACGTGCAATAAGCTTGCGATTGAAAAGAAAGTTATCTCTAACCCAGCTGACATTATTTACAAAATCATTCTTCTTTTGCAGCTGTGGATTCTAAAGTTCAAATCAAGAGAAAAGGAGGGGCTAAACTGGATGGCACGAGAGCTAAGGGAGTTGTACGTGCAGCTGAAGCCACCGGCGTCGTAATGAAGTAGCCTCTACCTCGTGTTGGACATGGGAGCCGTAGTGTTTATCTATGTCTTGCTTTGTGGTTTAGCTATGTTGGAACTTCCGCTGTGATGATTATGTGGCCAAGCTGTAATGCCCAGCGGTGTGTAATCCTAACTGGCTATCGTATGGTTTATTAGTTTAAAGTCGGGCAAATTTCGGCCTGTTTTCTAAAAAAAATATCAAAATTAGACATGTGGCCTCGTAATATTTGAAAAATATCCCTAATATTTTTCTTCAGCACATTTGACTTTTCAGACGCCTTACATGTATGGCCCACCTCTCAGTGGTCGAAGAAATATTTAATAACTTGAACGGCATGGTGGGATTCAACTCAAGACCTAGGGTTGCCTAGTAGGCGATTCCCACTACACCACACAACACTTTGCAGTATGTACTCATACGTTCATTAGTTATATCGTAGTGTTGGCGCAACGTTGTGTCACCGGCTAGAATATATATCTGTTATAGCCGGCCGGTCTGCCCGTCGGCCGGGATGATGAAGAGCGGGCACCACTGATACACTAGTGGAGACACGGCATTCAGTTCCGGCTTGTAAGGGTCTTTAATCCCGGTTCCTCAACCGCGACCAAACGAGCAGAACTAGCGGTGCAACCTGTAGTCGCGGTCCTGCTATCAACCGGGACAAATATCCCTCCACGTGGACGCCACGGAGTGGGCTGGGGCCAACACCTTTAGTCCCGACTTGTAACACGGACCGCAACTAAATAGTCTCTGCGGCGGCAGGAATTAGGACACTTTCTATGCCGCGGCATGAGTTCATTTTGTTGTGTTAGGGTTTAGGGTTAGGGCTGCCGCGGTAGGAATTTGTATACTTTCCGTGCCGCGGCAGGAGTTCATTTTGTTGTGTTAGGAGTTCATTTCAAAATAGTCGTATATTTCTACGCGTACAGGTTCGTACATATAAATATATAAGATAATTAGGACATATTCATACTACACCTGGGTGTAGTTACACCCACGCGTGTTTCTCATAATCAAGAGATTATCTATCATACCGGGAATTATGTACATGTAGTATGAAGTAAATAAGACTGTTTTAGTAGTATATATAATACTTTGTAGGTAGTATGTACAAATTTTTACGTAGACTCATTTTTTACGTATACATATGCTTGTATTTTGGCTATATAGAACTACATGCTCACTTGCATTTTTTTCACCAAATTTGGTTTACAATATCTTAGATATAGTGTAAGAACATACTCAAACCGATAAAGAATCGTTCATATTTCCGTATGGTAGTATATTAGATATGAGTGTAACTACACCCAGGGGTAGGAAGTATTTATCATATATATATATATATATAGGATAAATACTTCCTACCCCTGGGTGTAGTTACACCCAAATCTAATATACTATCATACGGAAGTATATACGATACTTTACCGGTTTGAGTATGTTCGTATACTATATCTTAGATACTCCAAACCAAGTTTGGTGAAAAAAATACAAGTGAACTCATAGTTTGCACTATATATCCAAAATACATGCATATGTATACGTAAAAAATGAGTCTATGTAAAAAAATCTACATACTTCCTGCAAAATAGTATATATACTACCAAAATAGTCTTATATACTCCATACTACATGTACTATTCGGTATGATAGATACTTACTAGATTATGAGAAACACACGTGGGTGTAACTACACCCGGGTGTAGTATGAATATGTCCTATATATATATATATATATATATATATATATATATATATATATATATATATATATATATATACCAGCACTATTCTGCAACCGGTTGCAGAATAATATTCTGAGCACCGACTTGTACTTTTCTGAACACAAGGTTGTACTTCCCGGATAACAGGGTTCAACTTACTGTCGAACTTACCTGAACTTCCCGTTTTCTTCAGAGGTACTGATTATACCTCGAATTTCTCAACCATTTGTTGGAACTATGCAAATGATATACCGTTGAATAGATAATGAAAAACCGCAAATTTTTCATGTTCACAACTTTCGCAGATTATGCACGGTTTAAATTTAATTTTGAAAATACGAAAACACTTCTATATGGCCAGAAAATGAACTTTTAGTTCTATTTTCGAGTCGCTTATCCAAAATGTTCAAATGATATACCGTTGGATAGATAATGAAATTTCGCAACTTTTTCATGTTTTACGTTTTTTCAAAATCTTAATAGTTTTTGAACAATTTTGAAAATACCGAAATTCGGACGTACTCAAAAAACGAGCAGACAGTAATTTGGATGATTTGTTTCAACCGTATGTCGGAATGATGCAAATGATATGGCGTTGGAAAGCTATGGACTAGGCGCAACTTTCTTATTCCAATTGTTTTCTCTAATTACTTACAGTTTAAGAGAAAATCTTGAATTACTGTCCGCCCGTTTTATGTGATGGGCACCGAATGATTTGCCCGCGATTTCCATGCAGTATATTTAAACAATGGTAATGATATACGGTTGGAAAGGTGTCAAAATGGCGCATCTTTTTTGTATGTACCATTTTTTCCAAATCCGAACGGTTTAAAACTAATTTTAGAAGTTTTGAAATCATGTTTCCGGTATATTTTGTGGGATAACGATTTGAATTTGATGGATTAGATCCATTTATTTGTTGGAAAATGTTGTAGGTAATGAAATTATACATATACTCTACCATATAAAGTTTTTGGTGACAATGATTGAAGTGGTTGGTGATCAAATCGACAAGATTTGCACAATAGATTCCCGCCCCGGAAAAAACAGAGCACTGAACTTCCCTCGACATGAACTTGTACTTCTAGGAAAATGCGGTTGTACTTCTCGGCGCTGTTTCACGAAAGTGTTCAGTAAAATGACTATAAGTTTCTCATACGGTGTTCGTTTGAGGTCCATGGCCACACAAAATGCTCAGCACAACCACGCGCATCTGAACTTCCCACGACATGTCCTTGTACTGCTTGGCCTTCGTGGTTGTACTTCCTGAAAATGTTTTGATACTAGTGCGTTTTACAAAAACTAGCATGTGTGCTTCAAAATGATATTGTTAGATTGTCCCTATATTCTATTTTAAGAGATTTTGCACTTCCCGGATCTTAATATTTGAACTTCACAATGTTGCTATGTGAACTTATGTGGGGGTATTTTCTTCATGTAATTACCACTTGTACTTACTGTTGTCTCCACATGTACTTCTCAGAATCACTGCTCGTGCTTCCTCGCAGGTGACGGGATTATTTTGTTTTCTCTACATTTGGACTTTCTCGGGTTTCTTGTACTTCCTATATCAAGTGGGTGTACTGCTATTGTCGAATGGTTGTACTTCTCATTGTCAATATATGAACTTCTTTACGGGTGATGGGATTATTATTGTTTTTTCGTATGTGAACTTAGGTGGGAGTATTTTTCTTTGAACACTTTTAATTCATGTAATTACCGCTTGTACTTCCTGTTGTCTGCGCCTGTACTTCTCGGAATCACTGCACGTACTTCCTCGCAGATGACGGGATTATTTTGTTTTTTCTACATTTGGACTTTGTCGGGTTTCTTTTACTTTTCTATATTAATTGGGTGTACTGCTCATGCCGAATGGTTGTGCTTCTCGTTTTCAAGTATATGAACTTCTTTACGGGTGACAGGATTATTTTTGTTTTTTGCTATGTGAACTTATGTGGGAGTATTTTCTTTGAAAACTTTTAATTCATGTAATTATCGCTTGTACTTCCTGTTGTCTCCGCCTGTATTTCTCGGAATCACTACCTGTACTTCCTCGCAGGCGACGGGATTATTTTGTTTTTTCTACATTTGGACTTTGTCGGGTTTCTTGTACTTCCTATATTAAGTGGGTGTATTGCTCGTGTCGAATGGTTGTACTTCTCATTGTCAACTATATGAACTTCTTTATGGGTGATGGGATTATTATTATTTTTGCTATGTGAACTTATGTGGGAGTATTTTCTTTGAACACTTTTAATTCATGTAATTACCGCTTGTACTTTCTGTTGTCTCCGCATGTACTTCTCGTAATCACTGCTCGTACTTTCCTCGCTGCTGAATGGTTGTACTTCTCGGAATCACTTCTTAGCTTTGGTATTCTTAGCGTCATCCATAAAGAAACAAAACCAACAGCTTAGTTTCGTAGCAGCCATAACAATCCAGCGTCATCCATAAAAAAATGGTAAAAGAAATCACAGAAGTACAAGCGCCTTAGCCAAATAAATACAAGCGTCATGGCCGAATAAGTGCAGCAGCAGGGTCGCCGCGGGAGATGCAACGGCCTTGCACCGACGGGCGGGAGGCGCTGCGACGTCGCCCAAAATTTGCAGCAATGGGGCAGAACAAGGGAGTACAGTCGGCTACAAGGAGGTGCAGGGGCAGGGGCCGCCTGCGTCGACGTGTGGGCGAGATCCGCAGGGAGGGGCCGCCAGCGTCGAGGAGGTGCGGGCAAGGTCCACGGGCCGCCGGTGTTGAGGTGGAGGTGGAGGGGCCACCGGCGCAAGGTGTCCGATACAAAATTTTCAATGTAACTTATAAGTGAAGTTTTCTAGTGACAAATGAAGTTTTCCCGTGAGGTTTATTTTTTTCATGTGTGCTTTCTCAAATGAACTATCAAGAACAAAAGCAAATCCACATAAAAAAAGGCACCACCGGGAGAGCTATTTACAAGAGCCTTCCAACAAAGTTTAAGAAAAGATCGGTCCTATTATTTTCCTGGAGTCTTAAGAAAAACAATGGAAATTCAGAATTGTCTTTTTATGTGAACCCAACCCTGACTATCTAGTCCTTTTCTTTCTTTAGTCCTGGTGCATGCAGCAGCTCACGCACCAGATGGTTACCAGATGGTTGTCCAAACTCGATCAGTCTATATGAGCCCGGAAATAATTTCCCTGCATCGCTAAGGAGGCCACCGATCAAATTCAGCTATATCTAGTATAGCTTCTAATCTTCCTAATGTTTCGTTTCAGCAAAGTACAGCAAACTGAAGCTAGCAACCAGCTCCGCACCATGGCAAGGGATTCACAGCATGTAGAAGACCATCACGTTCAGCACATACGCGCACGCACACATAAATTCAGCATTACATGGTCGACATAATTAAAAAAACAACTCTGTTAACCATCAAGTGGATGCAGCTATTACCAAATCTGAACTGCTATGTGGATAGAACTAGAGAGAAAAAATACAGAGCAGACGAAGCTGATGACGGGAGCGAGGAGCTCCCTCTCTGGCTGCTAGTGGAGCCACAAGAGGAGGCCAGCGCCATCGATGGCTAGCAGCCTGCCGTGGAGCTCGTGGCACCGCTGATCTCCAGGGGCACACCCAGACAATTACCAGCGTGAAGTTTAGGCCCAGCTCTGAAAAAGATCAGACGTGCGTGGGACAGCAGTTCAAGCGGACACATGCGACATCACCTGCGGTATCACGACAGCGACGGTATCCCGGGGCAGCATCGAGAGATCAAGGCATCGATCTGGAGAACCACATCGGCGGAAGCTCAAGGATGTAGCGCAGATTGCAGGGGGGCTCGGCCGGAGAGGAATCGTGGCAGGGAAGAAAGGGTGGCGGCAGGGATCCACGGGGAAACGGGGCGGCGGCGACGACTGGAGCACTAGGGGCCAGAGGCGCTGTGAGAAACGGGGCGTCGACGAGCTGTTCGGCGGCGCACTGGTAGGGGGCGGCCATACGCGGGCCGCTGCGCCGCGCAGGTGGCCGGGGAAGAAGCTAGGCGGGCGCTAGGTGCAGGGAGGTGGCCTGACGGGATTCCATCTGCGGCAGCGCGTAAGGAGGTGGCCGGGTGGGAATTCGTCGCCGGCGAGCAGCCGGCCGGCGTCGGAATTCTGGGCTTGGGTGTGTGGAGACCACGATGGGGTGAGTTCGTGGGGAAGTAGGTGGGTGGGGAATTCGTTCGGGTCGGGGAAAAGGCCAGTCGGTCCGTTTTTTCCGCGGGCTAATCACCTTCTTATAGGGCCGGTTGGTGCTCAGAATAATATTCTGAGCACTGGTTGTAGAATAGTGCGACCCTATATATATATATATATATATATATATATATATATATATATATATATATATATATATATATATATATAGGATAAATACTTCCTACCCCTGGGTGTAGTTACACCCGTATCTAATATACTACCATACATAAGTATATATGATACTTTATCGGTTTGAGTATGTTCGTATGTTGTATCTAAGATACTCCAAACCAAGTTTGGTGAAAATATAGCAAGTGAGCATGTAGTTTGCACCATATATTCGAAATACATGCATATGCATACGTAAAAAATGATTCTACGTAAAAAATTATGCATATTACCTACAAAGTATTGTATATAATACCAAAATAGTCTAATATACTTCATACAACATGTACATACTTTCAGATATGATAGATACTCTCTAGATTATGAGAAACACGCGTGGGTGTAACTACACCCAGGTGTAGTATGAATATGTCCTATATATCATACCGGAGAGTATGTACATGTAGTATGAAGTATATAAAACTATTTTGGAAGTATATATACTACTTTGCAGGCAGTATGTACATTTTTTTACGTAGACTCATTTTATACGTATACATATGCATGTATTTTGGATATATAGTGCAAACTGTGGGTTCACTTGCATTTTTTCACAAAATTTTATTTGGAGTATCTTAGATATAGTATACGAACATACTCAAACCGATAAAGTATCATAGATACTTCCGTATGGTAGTATATTAGACATGGGTGTAACTACACCCAGGGGTAGGAAGTATTTATCCTATATATATATATACACATACAATTACATGGCAATCCCAACATTACCGGGACTAGAGCCCGTCTATTCGATTACACGGAAACGACATCAGTAATGGCCCCTAGCTACAGTAAATCTTCCTTTGTCCTCTATAGCTTCCTCCCTCAAAAAACCCGCCAGCTCCTCTGCAATAGCAGTTGCACGTTCCTCTGGTGTGGACCTTCGTCGCATGGCGTCGAACTATATAAGTAAAGGAGATAAATATGAATATCAGCCATGATAATAAAAATGACGGTAATAAAATAAAGTTGTGAATGTATTGCTTACGTTGTATCTTAAATCTTTGTGCTCGGAGAGGTAAACGTGCGAATGAACTCGCAAACAAAGTATCCACATAGATGTGTCCCCGGTGGTTGATAATCGCACTTTAAGAGAATAGAATTTAATCAAATAATTATCTAGCATGCATCATAATTGTATTTAAAATAGTAGTAAAGAGATGCACGGCCCTATCTTGTACTACTTACCGGAATATTCCAAAACTTCAGCTTCTCATGAGAGATACCGACAGTCTCGTACTTGAACCGCTTCCAAACCCTGCACGGCAAGGAAAATGAATTGCTAAGTTATTCATTACTTGATATCTCAGAAAATCATCGAAAGACACCGACATAGCGCGAGAGAATGATTGAAATTACCTTTGGAGCATGTCTTACATGCTTTAGAAGTCTTCCAAGTTTCTCGTTAAAGGGTCGTAGACATCTACTCTTCCATTATGAATTTGAATGTCTAGAAGAATCCAGTGGAAGCTCCACACGTATATAAATATGTCAATAACTCATCAATTAAACTTGTGAGTGAATGGACACAATTGAGTTAGATCGTCACTTGAAGTTGTAAGGAAACAGTATGTGATCACAGTAATTTTGATCCTTTAGAAACCTTAGAAGGTTTCCCTCCATCTCCTTGGGCATATTAGTATATGTACTTTATCTGGATCAATGAACCCGACATTTAGGATGCTCTTTCTTTTACAGACTAGGATCTGCAGTCTGCATAATAGAGTACAAAAGGATATAGTGAGGAAAATTACATGCAATGAACTGAACAAAATAACTGAACAACTTATATGTAGACAACGAATTGAACAACTTACAGACAATAGAAACTCATGAGAGATTTTTTGAGGGCTTCCAAATTGTACATCTGGAAGAGTTCGTCAAACTCGACATGGACCTCTTCCTATTGGCCGGCGTAGTACTCCTCTGGGACACGGAGCACGATCATTATTCTCCCATTCTTTGCGGCAGTCAGGTACCATGCATGCAAGTAACGCATATGTGTTGGCAGTTCTTGCAACCTCTCATTGCTGACAAGAGCTTCCCCCATGACAAATATAGGCTTAGGGGCTACAATAGCCTTGGGAAACGACTCGTCTTGGGAAGTGATGTCTACGGGTGCTTCTATTCTTGTAGACGGTGTTGGGCCTCCAAGAGCAGAGGTTTATAGAACAGCAGCAAGTTTCCCTTAAGTGGATCACCCAAGGTTTATCGAACTCAGGGAGGAAGAGGTCAAAGATATCCCTCTCAAGCAACCCTGCATCACAATACAAGAAGTCTCTGTGTCCCCAACACACCTAATACACTTGTCAGATGTATAGGTGCACTAGTTCGGCGAAGAGATAGTGAAATACAAGTAGTATGGATGTATATGAGTGGTAATAACAATCTGAATAAAATATGGCAGCGAGTAAACATGCAACGTAACGATAAATAAACGGAGTTTCGATGCTTAGAAGCAAGGCCTAGGGATCATACTTTCACTAGTGGACACTCTCAACATTGATCACATAATAAAACCACTCTACACTCTTTTGCTGGATGATGAACACCACTAATTGCGTAGGGCTACAAGAGCACCTCAATGCCGGAGTTAACAAGCTCCAGAACATTCAATGTTCATATTTAAATAACCTTAGAGTGCATGATAGATCATTGCAATTACACCAAGTACTAACATAGCATGCACACTTGTCACCATCACACTATGAAGGAGGAATAGATCACATCAATACTATCATAGCAATAATTAACTTCATAATCTACAAGAGATTACAATCATAACCTACGCCAAGTACTACATGATGCACACACTTGTCACCATTACACCATGGAGGAGGAATAGACTACTTTAATAACATCACCGGAGTAACACATAGATGAATAGTGATACAAAGCTCATATGAATCTCAATCATGTAAGGCAGCTCATGAGATCATTGTATTGAAGTACATAGGAGAGAGATTAACCACATAGCTACCGGTATAGCCCTTAGCCTCGATGGAGAACTACTCCCTCCTCATGGGAGACATCAGCGGTGATGAAGATGACGGTGGTGTTGATGGAGATGCCTTCCGGGGGCACTTCCCCGTCCCGGCGGCGTGCCGAAACAGAGACTCCTGTCCCCCAGATCTTGGCTTCGCGATGGCGGCGGCTCTGGAAGGTTTCTCGTACCGTGGCTTTTCCGTATCGAAGATTTAGGTCATGACGGCTTAAATAGGCGAAGAGGCGGAGTCGGAAGGCTGACGGGGGCGCCACACAATAGGGGGGCGCCCCCCCCCTTGGGCCGCGCCGCCCTGGCGTCTGGTGGCCCTGTGGCCCTCCTCTGGTGGCTCTCGGGTGTTCTGGAAGCTTCGTGGAATTCTAAGATGCTGGGCGTTGATTTCGTCCGATTCCGAGAATATTTCCTTACTAGGATTTCTGAAACCAAAAACAGCAGAAAACAACAACTGGCCCTTCGGCATCTCGTCAATAGGTTAGTTCCGGAAAACGCATAATAATGACATATAATGTGTATAAAACATGTGAGTATCATCATAAAAGTAGCATGGAACATAAGAAATTATAGATACGTTTGGGACGTATCAAGCATCCCCAAGCTTAGTTCCTACTCGCCCTCGAGTAGGTAAACGATAACAAGGATAATTTCTGAAGTGACATGATATCATAATCTTGATCAATACAATTGTAAAGTATATGAGATGAATGCAGCGATTCAAAGCAATGGTAAAGACAATGAGTAAACAATTGAATCATATAGCAAAGACTTTTCATGAATAATACTTTCAAGACAAGCATCAATAAGACTTGCATAAGAGTTACTCATAAAGCAATAAATTCAAAGTAAAGGCATTGAAGCAACACAAAGGAAGATATAAGTTTAAGCGGTTGCTTTCAACTTCAACATGTATATCTCATGGATAATTGTCAACACAAAACAATATAACAAGTGCAATAAGTAAACATGTAAGAATCAATGCACACAGTTGATACAAGTGTTTGCTTCTGGGATAGAAAGAATAGGTAAAATGACTCAACAATAAAGTAGAAGATAGGCCGTTCGCAGAGGGAAGCATTGATTACTATATTTGTGCTAGGGCTTTTCATTTTGAAAACAAGAAACAATTTTGTCAACGGTAGTAATAAAGCATATGAGTTATGTATAAGATATCCTATAAGTTGCAAGCCTCATGCATAGTATACCAATAGTGCTCACAACTTGTCCTAATTAGCTTGGATTAACACGGATTATCATTGCATAGCATATGTTTCAACCAAGTGTCACAAAGGGGTACCTCTATGCCGCCTGTACAAAGGTCTAAGGAGAAAGCTCGCATTGGATTTCTCGCTTTTGATTATTCTCAACTTAGACATCCATACCGGGACAACATAGACAACAGATAATGGACTCCTCTTTAATGCATAAGCATTCAACAACAGTTAATATTCTCATAAGAGATTGATGATTAATTGTCCACACTGAAACTTCCACCATGGATCATGGCTTTAGTTAGCGGCCCAATGTTCTTCTCTAACAATATGCATACTCAAACCATATGATCATGAAAATCTCCCTTACTTCAGACAAGACGAACATGCATAGCAACTCACATGATATTCAACAAAGGTAAAAGTTGATGGCGTGCCCAGAAACATGGTTACCGCTCAACAAGCAACTTATTAAGAAATAAGATACATAAGTACATATTCTTCACCACAATAGTTTTTAAGGCTACTTTTCCCATGAGCTATATATTGCAAAGACAAAGAATAGAATTTTAAAGGTAGCACTCAAGTAATGTACTTTGGAATGGCGGAGAAATACCATGTGGTAGGTAGGTATGGTGGACACAAATGGCATAGTATTTGGCTCAAGGATTTGGATGCACGAGAAGAATTCCTCTCAATACAAGGCTAGGCTAGCAAGGTTGTTTGAAGCAAACTCAAGTATAAAACGGTACAGCAAGGCTTACATAAGAACATATTGTAACTATTATAAGACTTTACATTGTCTCCTTGTTGTTCAAACACCTCAACCATAAAATATCTAGACTCTAGAGACCAATCATGCAAACCAAATTTTAACAAGCTCTATGTAGTTCTTCACTAATAGGTGCAAAGTACATGATGCAAGAGCTTAAACATGATCTATATGAGCACAACAATTGCCAAGTATCAAATTATTCAAGACATTATACCAATTACCACATGTAGCATTTTCCGTTTCCAACCATATAACAATTAACGAAGCAGTTTCATCCTTCGCCATGAAAATTAAAAGCTAAGAACACATGTGTTCATACGAACCAGAGGAGCGTGTCTCTCTCCCACACAAGCATTTATTCAAACAAAAACAAAAACAAGAAACATACGAGACGCTCCAAGTAAAGTACATAAGATGTGACCGAATAAAAATATAGTTTCAAGAGAAGGAACACGATAATTTGTCGATGAAGAAGGGGATGCCTTGGGCATCCCCAAGCTTAGATGCTTGAGTCTTCTTGAAATATGCAGGGATGAACCACCGGGGCATCCCCAAGCTTAGAGCTTTCACTCTCCTTGATCATAGTATATCATCCTCCTCTCTTGACCCTTGAAAACTTCCTTCACACCAAACTCGAAACAAACTCATTAGAGGGTTAGTGCATAATCAAAAACTCACATGTTCAGAGGTGACACAATCATTCTTAACACTTCTGGACATTGCCCAAAGCTACTGGAAGTCAATGGAACAAAGAAATCCATCCCACATAGCAAAAGAAGCAATGCGAAATAAAAGGCAGAATCTGTCAAAACAGAACGATCCGTAAAGACGAATTTTAAAAGGGCACCAGACTTGCTCAAATGAAAATGCCCAAATTGAATGAAAGTTGCGTAGATATCTGAGGATCACTCACGTAAATTGGCTTAATTTTCTGAGTTACCTGCAGAGAATTAGACCCAGATTCGTGACAGCAAAGAAATCTGTTTCTGCGCAGTAATCCAAATCTAGTATTTACTTTACTATCAAAGACTTTACTTGGCACAACAAAACACAAAACTAAGATAAGGAGAGGTTGCTACAGTAGTAAACAACTTCCAAGACACAAATATAAAACAAAGTACTGTAGCAAAATAACACATGGGTTATCTCCCAAGAAGTTCTTTCTTTATAGCCATTAAGATGGGCTCAGCAGTTTTAATGTTGCGCTCGCAAGAAATAGTATTTGGAGCAAAAAGAGAGCATCAAGAAGCAAATCCAAAACACATTTAAGTCTAACATGCTTCCTATGAAGAGGAGTCTTGTACACAATTGAATTCATGAAGAACAAAGTGACAAGCATAAGAGGATAAAACACGAGTAACTTCAAGATTCTCAACATAAAGAGGGGAAACTTAATATTATGAAGGTGCATATAACCATATTTTCCTCTCTCATAATAGCTTTTAGTAGCATCATTGATGAAATCCACAATATACCCATCACTTAAAACATTCTTATCATGGTTCATATGCATAGAAGTATCATTAATTTTGGCATAAGAAGAGTTCTTCTCACTAATAGTAATTGGAGCAAGATTATTATCAAGAATTTGAACATGGTAAACAAGTTGCATATTAAGGGAATTGTTTTTGGTAATCCAATCATGACTATGACAAGTTTCATAAGGATAGTTATAACCTATATCATAGCATTCTTTATAATAATCATCAAAGATCGGAGGCACGGTGTCATCAATAGAATAGTTATCTTTCACGATCGGTTTATCCGTGTCCACACCATCATTGTTATTAGAAGGAGATGTATCAAACACATAATGATCAGTAGCAAAAGGATTTTCAAACACCTCTTCCCCAAGCTTAGAGCTTTCTATATCATTATGGGAGGAAGCATGGATAGCACTGACACTATGGCAATTATTATCATTATCATTTTCAGAATTAGTTTTCCAGAGATTTGCAATATAAAAAATAGTGTGCTCATTCAAATCATGATCACTAATGTATGTAAAGGGCATAGGAAGATCATCGTATTCAGATTCATTATCATAATAATCATTAGGAGCAACATACTTACGGTTACCTAGCGTTATCTCATTCACGCGGGGATACGCCGTTACCTCTTTCTTTTTATTCTCCTCCTCCTTCTTCTTCTTCTTCTTCTTCTTCGTTCCCTTCTTCTTCTTCTTCTTCTTCTTCTTCTTCTTCTCTTCCTTCTCCTTGTTCCCTTCTTTAGGAGGAAGAGGCTTGAAGGGTGGCTTGTCCGCATAACCTGATTTACTTTCAGAAACAATAGAAGAAACTTGGGAGGATCCCTCCTTTTCATTAATTAGTTGAAAACACACAGCGGTCCTATCATATTTTGGCAAGGTGTCATCTTCTAAAATATTTTGTATGTAAGTATTTGTATGGCTATTATCAATTCAATAAGAAAAACACCCATGCAGGACATCATCAATATCAAGATCACTCATATGTAACAAAGAGATTTTTCTCGACAGTTCTTCACACCCCAAAAATAAAGTAAGTTCATCATGCTGATTAGGAGTAATTTCATCATCACAATACAAATTTGCGGCACTCATTGGGTTCAAATTATCATTGGAGGAGCATTGAAAATTAAAATGACCCACTTCATGGCAAACTTCACAAATAAAAGGATAGAGGGCACAAACTTTTTTACCAAGATCATCTAGAGCCCTAAACCACTTTCTAGTTTTTTCATTAGCATGATGGATACAATATTCATCTTTGATTTGATTAATTCCACAAGGTCTATGTATTCCACAAAAATTAACATGCTTGTAGGAAATAACATTCTTAGGAGTTTGAGCATGCTTATTGCAATAATTAACAACAATTTCATTCTTCATGCAAGCCTCTTTAAAAGGTTCATGATACTTATCAAAATTCTTTTTAGGCAATTCAAAATGAGAAGCAAAGGCTTTATAAAGATTTGCAGCAACTTGAGAGTCAAGACCATAAGTAGCACTCATATTTCGAAATTTATCGGTATCCATAAAAGTTTCAATGCATTCATAATCATAATTTATACCTGACTCTTTACCTTTGTCGTTCTCCCAATCTTCTGCGTTCTCCTTAATCCGATCAAGAAGGTCCCTTTTAAGCTCTTCTTTGTTGCGCGTGAATGATCCAGAACAAGTAGTATCCAGCAAGGTCTTATCTTGAAAAGAAAGTCTTGCATAGAAATTATCAATGATGATATTACCTGGAAGCTCATGATTGGGGCATTTGAGCATTAAAGACTTCAATCTCTCCCATGCTTGGGCAATACTCTCTCCATTATGAGGCCAGAAATTATATATTCGGTTTCGGTCTTTGTGAATTTCACTTGGAGGATAGAATTTAGAATAAAATAGAGGCACAATATCCTTCCATTCAAGAGAATGCTCATCCTTCAGCAGTTTATGCCAATGCGCCGCTTTACCGGACAACGACATAGAGAATAATTTCTTCTTCACTTCATCCATAGAGATACCTGCACACTTGAATAACCCGCATAATTCATGCAAAAACAATAAATGATCTCCGGGATGGACAGTTCCATCCCCTTCATAGCGGTTATCCATAACACGTTCAATAATTTTCATAGGTATTTTATATGGAATACTTTCAGTAGGTGCATTTAAAATATCACAAGCATCATTAGAGTTATCGCATACGGGAGATAAAGTATTATCAGAGCAAATTTTCTCCCCTAAAGATGGGAAGCTAAAAAGATCACAAAAACTAGCTTCCCCAAGCTTAGACTTCTCCATAGCATTAGCAGTAATTGCATTCGTACTAATAACATTGCTACTATCATGCAAATAAGGTTCCATAGGTTTTTTAATTTTCGCATCAAACAATTCTAAATTAGGAAAAAGATTAAAAAGCTCACCAAATTTTTTGTTGTTTTCCATTATGCCTAACTAGTGAAAACAAGAAACAAAACGATGCAATTGCAGGATCTAAAGGAAATAGCTTCGAGCACTTACAACGGCGAAAATAGCTTAGTAGCCGAGATCCGGAGTGTGAGTACCTTTACCTTTCCTCCCCGAGCAACGGCGCCGGAAAATAGCTTGATGTCTACGGGAGCTTCTATTCTTGTAGACGGTGTTGGGCCTCCAAGAGCAGAGGTTTGTAGAACAGCAGCAAGTTTCCCTTAAGTGGATCACCCAAGGTTTATCGAACTCGGGGAGGAAGAGGTCAAAGGTATCCCTCTCAAGCAACCACTGCAACCACAAAGCAAGAAGTCTCTTGTGTCCCCAACACACCTAATACACTTGTCAGATGTAAAGGTGCACTAGTTCGGCGAAGAGATAGTGAGATGCAAGTAATATGGATGAGTATGAGTGGTAATAGTAATCTGAATAAAATATGGCAGCGAGTAAACATGCAACAAAACAGTAAACAAACGGAGATTCGATGGTTGGAAGCAAGGCCTAGGGATCATACTTTCACTAGTGGACACTCTCAACATTGATCGCATAATAAATAACTCTTTCTCTTATGTGCTACATACACTCTTTTGTTGGATGATGAACACATTGCGTAGGATTACACGAACCCTCAATGCCGGAGTTAACAAGCTCCACAATTCAATGTTCATATTTAAATAACCTTAGAGCATAATAGATCATTGCAAAATAAACCAAGAACTAACATAGTGCACACACTGTCCACATTACACTATGAAGGAGGAATAGATCACATCAATACTATCATAATGATAATTAACTCCACAATCTACAAGAGATCATGATCATAGCCTACGACAAGAACCACACGGTGCACACACTAGTCACCTTTACACCATGCGGGAGGAATAGACTACTTTAATAACATCACATGAGTAGCACACAACTAGTAGCGATACAAAGCTCATCATATGGATCTCAATCATGTAAAGCAGCTCATGAGATCATTGTATTGAAGTACATAGGAGAGAGATTAACCACATAGCTACGGCGGAGCCCTCAGCCTCGGGGTGGATTACTCCCTCCTCATCATGGAGGTAGCGATGGCGGTGAAGATGGCGGTGGAGACGGCGGTGGAGATGGCTCCGGGGGCAATTCCCCGTCCGGCAGGGTGCCGGAACAGAGAGTTCTGTCCCCCGAATTGGACTTTCACGATGGCGGCGGCTCTGGATGGTTTTCTCTGTTTCCGTCCTCTTGGTCGATGTTTTTAGGTCAGGGACGATTATATAGGCCGAGAGTCGGAGTCGGAGGGGCCACGGGGTGACGACACCATAGGGGGCGCGCCCCCCCTTGGGCCGCGCCGCCCTGTGGGGTGGGGCCCCCCTGGCACCCCTCGGACTTTTCTCCGGTGCTCCGGAAGCTTCCGGAATTATAAGGCCTTCGGTCTTGATTTCGTCCGATTCCGAAAATATTTCTTTACTAGGATTTCTGAAACCAAAACAGCGAGAAAACGGCAAGCGGCCTTTCGGCATCTCGTCAATAGGTTAGTTCCAGAAAACGCATAAAAACGATATAAAGTGTGAACAAAACATGTTGGTATTGTCATAAAACAAGCATGGAACATCAGAAATTATAGATACATTGGAGACCTATCAAACTACTCCCTCCTCATGGGAGACAGCAGCGTTGATGAAGATGACGGTGGTGTCGATGGAGGAGCCTTCCGGGGACACTTCACCGTCCCGGCGGCGTGCCGGAACAGAGACTCCTATCCCCCAGATCTTGGCTTCGCGATGGCGGCGGCTCTGGAAGGTTTCTCGTACCGTGGCTTTTTCGTATCGAAGACTTAGGTCGAGGGGCTTCTTATAGGCGAAGAGGCGGCGTCAGAAGGGGTCTGGGGCCACCCCCTGGGCCGCGCCGCCACCATGTGTGGGCCCCCTGTGGCCCCTCTCTGGCGGCTCTCGGGTGTTCTGGAAGCTTCATGCAATCCTAAGATGCTGGGCGTTGATTTCGTACGATTCCGAGAATATTTTCTTACTAGGATTTCTGAAACCAAAAACAGCAGAAAACAACAACTGGCCCTTCGGCATCTCGTCAATAGGTTAGTTCCGGAAAACGCATAAATATGACATAAAGTATGCATAAAACATGTAGATATCATCAATAATGTGGCATGGAACATAAGAAATTATCGATACGTCGGAGATGTATCAGCATCCCCAAGCTTAGTTCCTGCTCGTCCCGAGCAGGTAAACGATAACAAAGATAATTTCTGGAGTGACATGCCATCATAACATTGATCATACTATTGTAAGCATATGAGATGAATGCAGCGATTCGAAGCAATGATAATGACATGAGTAAACAAATGAATCATAAAGCAAAGACTTTTCATGGATAGTACTTTCAAGACAAGCATCAATAAGTCTTGCATAAGAGTTAACTCATAAAGCAATAAATCAAAGTAAAGGTATTGAAGCAACACAAAGGAAGATTAAGTTTCAGCGGTTGCTTTCAACTTATAACATGTATATCTCATGGATATTGTCAATGTAAAGTAATATAACAAATGCAATATGCAAGTATGTAGGAATCAATGCACAGTTCACACAAGTGTTTGCTTCTTGAGGTGGAGAGAAATAGGTGAAGCTGACTCAACATAAAAGTAAAAGAATGGCCCTTCGCAGAGGGAAGCATTGATTGCTATATTTGTGCTAGAGCTTTGGTTTTGAAAACATAAAGAGAGCATAAAAGTAAAATTTTGAGAGGTGTTTGTTGTTGTCAACGAATGGTAGTGGGCACTCTAACCCCCTTGCCGGACAAACCTTCAAAGAGCGGCTCCCATGAATTATTTTTATTTTTGGGTGGCACTCCTTCCAACCTTTCTTTCACAAACCATGGCTAACCGAATCCTCGGGTGCCCGCCAACAATCTCATACCATGAAGGAGTGCCTTTTTATTTTAGTTTTATTATGATGACACTCCTCCCCACCTTTGCTTTCTCAAGCCATGGCTAACCGAATCCTTCGGGTGCCGTCCAACAATCACATACCATGGAGGAGTGTCTATTTAGGTTAATTAATTTGGGACTGGGAATCCCATTGCCAGCTCTTTTTGCAAAATTATTGGATAAGCGGATGAAGCCACTAGTCCATTGGTGAAAGTTGCCCAACAAGAATGAAAGATAAACACCAGTGAACATGTTAATTTTTATCGTGCACTAACCCTCTAATGAGTTTGCTTTGAGTTTGGTGTGGAGGAAGTTTTCAAGGGTCAAGAGAGGAGGATGATATACTATGATCAAGAAGAGTGAAAGCTCTAAGCTTGGGGATGCCCCTGTGGTTCATCCCTGCATATTTCAAGAAGACTCAAGCGTCTAAGCTTGGGGATGCCCAAGGCATCCCCTTCTTCATCGACAAATTATCAGGTTTCTTCTCTTGAAACTATATTTTTATTCGGTCACATCTTATGTACTTTACTTGGAGCATCTGTGTGTTTTTTTTTTGTTATTTTCATTCTCTGAATAAATACATGCTTGTGTGGGAGAGAGACACGCTCCGCTGGTTCATATGAACACATGTGTTCTTAGCTCATAATGTTCATGGCGAAGGTTGAACTGCTTCGTTAATTGTTATATGGTTGGAAACGGGAAATGCTACATGTGGTAATTGATAAAATGTCTTGGATAATTTGATACTTGGCAATTGTTGTGCTCATGTTTAAGCTCTTGCATCATATACTTTGCACCCATCAATGAAGAAATACATAGAGCTTGCTAAAATTTGATTTGCATATTTGGTCCCTCTAAAGTCTAGATAATTTCTAGTATTGAGTTTTGAACAACAAGGAAGACGGTGTAGAGTCTTATAATGTTTTCAATATGTCTTTTATGTGAGTTTTGCTGCACGGTTCATCCTTGTGTTTGTTTCAAATAACCTTGCTAGCCTAAACCTTGTATCGAGAGG
>NC_061512.1:125603658-125670343 GCF_022539505.1 Lolium rigidum
ATTTCTCCGCCATTCCAAAGTAAATTGCTTGAGTGCTACCTTTAAATAATTCAAAAATTTATCACCTCTTATTTGTGTCAATGTTTTATAGCTCATGAGGAAGTATGTGGTGTTTTATCTTTCGATCTTGTCATTTACTTGGTAGTTAAGAATGATTGTGTCACCTCTGAACATGTTAATTTTTATCGTGCACTAACCCTCTAATGAGTTGTTTCGAGTTTGGTGTGGAGGAAGTTTTCAAGGGTCAAGAGAGGAGGATGATATACTATGATCAAGAAGAGTGAAAAGTCTAAGCTTGGGGATGCCCCGGTGGTTCACCCCTGCATATTTCAAGAAGACTCAAGCGTCTAAGCTTCTTCATCGACAACTTATCAGGTTCCTTCTCTTGAAACTATATTTTTATTCGGTCACATCTTATGTACTTTACTTGGAGCGTCTGTGTGCTTTTATTTTTGTTTTGTTATTTTCATTCTCTGAATAAATACATGCTTGTGTGGGAGAGAGACACGCTCCGCTGGTTCATATGAACACATGTGTTCTTCGCTTTATCTTTTAGTGTTCATGGCGAAGGTTAAAACTGCTTCGTTCATTTTTATATGGTTGGAAACGGAAAATGCTACATGTAGTAATTCTTAAATGTCTTGAACAATTTGATACTTGGCAATTGTTGTGCTCATGTTTAACCTCTTGCATCATATACTTTGCACCTATTAATGAAGAAACATCTAGAGCTTGCTAAAATTTGATTTGCATATTTGGTCCCTCTAAAGTCTAGATAATTTCTAGTATTGAGTTTTGAACAACAAGGAAGACGGTGTAGAGTCTTATAATGTTTTCAATATGTCTTTTATGTGAGTTTTGCTGCACCGGTTCATCCTTGTGTTTGTTTCAAATAACCTTGCTAGCCTAAACCTTGTATCGAGAGGGAATACTTCTCATGCATCCAAAATCCTTGAGCCAACCACTATGCCATTTGTGTCCACCATACCTACCTACTACATGGTATTTCTCCGCCATTCCAAAGTAAATTGCTTGAGTGCTACCTTTAAATAATTCAAAAATTTATCACCTCTTATTTGTGTCAATGTTTTATAGCTCATGAGGAAGTATGTGGTGTTTTATCTTTCGATCTTGTCATTTACTTTTAACAGACTTTCACAATGGACTAGTGGCACATCCGCTTATCCAATAATTTTGCAAAAAGAGCTGGCAATGGGGTTCCCGGCCCCGATTAATTAACTTGCATTAATAATTCTCTTCACATGTTTTGCTCTGATTCATCAGTAAGCAACTTAATTTTGCAAATAGACACTCCTCCATGGTATGTGAATGTTGGAAGGCACCCAAGGATTCGGTTAGCCATGGCTTGTGTAAGCAAAAGGTTGGGAGGAGTGTCATCCATAAATAATGAAACTAAAGTACATGTGTAAACAAAAGAGAAGAGGGATGATCTACCTTGCTGGTAGAGATAATGTCCTTCATGGGAGCCGCTCTTGAAAGTCTGGTTGATGAGGTAGTTAGAGTGCCCACTACCATTCGTTGACAACAACAAACACCTCTCAAAATTTTACTTTTATGCTCTCTTTATGTTTTCAAAACCAAAGCTCTAGCACAAATATAGCAATCGATGCTTTCCTCTTGAAGGACCTTTCTTTTACTTTTATGTTGAGTCAGTTCACCTATTTCTCTCCACCTCAAGAAGCAAACACTTGTGTGAACTGTGCATTGATTCCTACATACTTGCATATTGCACTTGTTATATTACTCTATGTTGACAATTATCCATGAGATATACATGTTATAAGTTGAAAGCAACCGCTGAAACTTAATCTTCCATTGTGTTGCTTCAATGTCTTTACTTTAAATTATTGCTTTATGAGTTAACTCTTATGCAAGACTTATTGATGCCTGTCTTGAAAGTGCTATTCATGAAAAGTCATTGCTTTATGATTCAGTTGTTTACTCATGTCATTACCATTGTTTTGATCGCTGCATTCATTACATATGTTTACAATAGTATGATCAAGTTTATGATGGCATGTCACTTCAGAAATTATCTTTGTTATCGTTTTACCTGCTCGGGACGAGCAGAACTAAGCTTGGGGATGCTGATACGTCTCCGACGTATCGATAATTTCTTGTGTTCCATGCCACATTATTGATGATATCTACATGTTTTATGCATACTTTATGTCATTATTATGCGTTTTCCGGAACTAACCTATTGACGAGATGCTGAAGGGCCAGTTCCCGTTTTCTGCTGTTTTTGGTTCCAGAAATCCTAGTAAGGAAATATTCTCGGAATCGGACGAAATCAAGACCCAGCATCCTATTTTTCCATGAAGCTTCCAGAACACCCGGGAAGGACCAGAGGGGGGCCACAGGCCCACCAGACCATAGGCCGGCGCGGCCTGGGTGTGGCCCGCGCCACCCTATGGTGTCGCCGCCTCTTCGACCCTCTGACGCCGCCTCTTCGCCTATAAAAGGTCCCTGACCTAAAACCTTGATACGAAAAAGCCACGGTACGAGAAACCTTCCAGAGCCGCCGCCATCGCGAAGCCAAGATCTGGGGGACAGGAGTCTCTGCTCCGGCACGCCGCCGGGGCGGGGAAGTGCCTCCGGAAGGCTCCTCCATCGACACCACCGCCATCTCCATCAACGCTGCTGTCTCCCATGAGGAGGGAGTAGTTCTCCATCGAGGCTCGGGGCTGTACCGGTAGCTATGTGGTTCATCTCTCTCCTATGTACTTCAATACAATAATCTCATGAGCTGCCTTACATGATTGAGATTCATATGATGATGCTTGTAATCTAGATGTCATTATGCTAGTCAAGTGGGTTTTACTTATGTGATCTCCGGAGACTCCTTGTCCCACGTGTGTAAAGGTGACTAGTGTGTGCACCGTGTGGGTCTCTTAGGCTATATTTCACAGAATACTTATTCACTGTTATGAATGGCGTAGTGAAGTGCTTATTTATATCTCTTTATGATTGCAATGTGTTTTGTATCACAATTTATCTATGTGCTACTCTAGTGATGTTATTAAAGTAGTTTTATTCCTCCTGCACGGTGTAATGGTGATAGTGTGTGCATCCGTGTTAGTACTTGGCGTAGGCTATGATTGTGATCTCTTGTAGATTATGAAGTTAACTATTGCTATGATGGTATTGATGTGATCTATTCCTCCTACATAGTGTGAAGGTGACAGTGTGCATGCTGTGTTAGTACTTGGTTTCGTCGTGTTGATCTTTCATGCACTCTAAGGTTATTTAAATATGAACATTGAATTGTGGAGCTTGTTAACTCCGGCATTGAGGGTTCGTGTAATCCTACGCAATGTGTTCATCATCCAACAAAAGAGTGTAGAGTATGCATCTATCTATTCTGTTATGTGATCAAAGTTGAGAGTGTCCACTAGTGAAAGTCTATTCCCTAGGCCTTGTTCCTAAATACTCTATCGCTTGCTTGTTTCTTGTTTTCTTTGCGTTACTACTACTACCATATTACCACCATCAACTACACGCCAGCAAGCTATTTTCTGGCGCCGTTACTACTGCTCATATTCATTCATACCACCTGTATTTCACTATCTCTTCGCCGAACTAGTGCACCTATTAGGTGTGTTGGGGACACAAGAGACTTCTTGCTTTGTGGTTGCCGGGTTGCATGAGAGGGATATCTTTGACCTCTTCCTCCCTGAGATCGATAAACCTTGGGTGATCCACTTAAGGGAAACTTGCTGCTGTTCTACAAACCTCTCGCTCTTGGAGGCCCAACACTTGTCTACAAGAATAGAAGCTCCCGTAGACATCAGTAGGTATGGTGGACACAAATGGCATAGTGGTTGGCTCAAGGATTTTGGATGCATGAGAAGTATTCCCTCTCGATACAAGGTGTAGGCTAGCAAGGTTATTTGAAACAAACACAAGGATGAACCGGTGCAGCAAAACTCACATAAAAGACATATTGTAAACATTATAAGACTCTACACCGTCTTCCTTGTTGTTTAAACTCAATACTAGAAATTATCTAGACTTTAGAGAGACCAATTATGCAAACCAAATTTTAGCAAGCTCTATGTATTTCCTCATTAATAGGTGCAAAGTATATGATGCAAGAGCTTAAACATGAGCACAACAATTGCCAAGTATCAAATTATTCAAGACATTTTAGAATTACTACATGTAGCATTTCCCGATTCCAACCATATAACAATTTAACGAAGAAGATTCAACCTTCGCCATGAATATTATGAGTAAAGCCTAAGGACATATTTGTCCATATGCAACAGCGGAGCGTGTCTTTCTCCCACACAATGAATGCTAGCATCCATTTTATTCAAACAAAACAAAAAACAAAAACAAACCGACGCTCCAAGCAAAGCACATAAGATGTGATGGAATAAAAATATAGTTTCAGGGGAGGAACCTGATAATTTTGTCGATGAAGAAGGGGATGCCTTGGGCATCCCCAAGCTTAGACGCTTGAGTCTTCTTAAAATATGCAGGGGTGAACCACCGGGGCATCCCCAAGCTTAGAGCTTTCACTCTCCTTGATCATATTGTATCATCTCCCTCTCTTGATCCTTGAAAACTTCCTCCACACCAAGCTCAAAACAACTCATTAGAGGGTTAGTGCACAATCAAAATTTACATGTTCAGAGGTGACATAATCATTCTTAACACTTCGGGACATTGCACAAAGCTACTGAAAGTCAATGGAATAGAAAAATCCATCAAGCATATCAAAACAGGCAATGCGAAATAAAAGGCAGAATCTGTCAAAACAGAACAGTTCGTAAAGACGAATTTTATTGGGGCACCAGACTTGCTCAGATGAAAATTCTCAAATTGAATAAAAGTTGAGTACATATCTGAGGATCACTCACGTAAATTGGCATAATTTTCTGAGTTACCTACAGAGAATTAGGCCCAGATTCGTGATAGCAAAGAAATCTGTTTCTGCGCAGTAATCCAAATCTAGTATGAACCTTACTATCAACAACTTTACTTGGCACAACAATACACAAAACTAAGATAAGGAGAGGTTGCTACAGTAGTAACAACTTCCAAGACTCAAATATAAAATAAAAGTACTGTAGTAAAAACAAAACATGGGTTATCTCCCAAGAAGTGTCATGGAAGCCTGTCAAGTTCAGGTAGCTTTGTTGAAAAATCTGATAACCGATTTTGCTGATGCAACTGGATTAAAGGTCAACTTCCAGAAATCTAATATGATCCCAATTAATTGCTCCGATGAGTTGGCAGATGGTTTGGCTCATATTCTAGAATGTCAAATTGCAACTATGCCATTTACTTACCTGGGCTTGCCTTTGGGTACCACAAAACCAACTGTCCAAGATTTGTCCCCTTTATTGGATAACGTTGAGAGAAGATTAAATGCTTGTTCCAGATTTTTATCCTACGCAGGAAGGCTTACTTATGTAGATTCAGTGCTTTCAGCCTTGCCAACATTCTATATGTGCACCATGAAGATTCAGAAAACAGCTATAAAAATTATTGACAGAGGCAGGAGACATTGCCTATGGGCAAAAAGGGAAGAATGGGAGAAACAGGCTCAATCTTTAGTTGCCTGGGAAACAGTATGTAAACCCAAGGACAAAGGCGGCCTAGGTATTATGAACCTAGAAATCCAGAATGATGCCCTGCTTCTAAAGTTCATGGATAAATTTATGAACAAAGCAAATATTCCTTGGGTAGACCTAGTTTGGCACACATACTATCAGGGGAAGGTTCCACATGCTACGGCTAAGGCTGGTTCATTTTGGTGGAAGGATATTTGCTCTCTTTTTGATCAGTACAGAGGCTTAACATCATGTAACATTGGTTCAGGGCATTCAGTGCTTCTCTGGAAGGATAAATGGTCAAATCATGATCCTTTGGCACATTCTTACGATAGACTATTCTCTTTTTCCTTGAACCCTGATGCTTCTGTCATGGAAGCTCTACAATGTGAGAACCTGGCAAGCATGTTTTATTTGCCACTATCTGTCCAAGCTTTTGATGAAATGCAGTCCCTACATACGAATTTAAATGAGCTGAGAAATAACATTGACAGCGGCAAAGATCAGTGGATTTATTCCTTAAATAATGGTGCTTACTCACCTTCCAGTTACTATAAATTCCTGTTTGAAGGGTTGCCGGCTGAAATTATTTTCAAATGGTTGTGGAAAAGAAAATGCCTGCCAAAGCTGAAAGTGTTTGCTTGGTTAATGATAATTGATAAGATCAATACGAAGGATATGATTCTAAGGAGGCATTGGCACCTTAATTCAGGTTCTGAGTGTATCTTGTGTCACAATCACATGCTTGAAACTAGAGATCACCTTTTCTTCACTTGTCCATTTGCTGCAAGATGTTGGAACTATGTGCAGATTCAATGGTTACAGAAAGAGAATATCTCAGAAACATTTCGAGCCACTAAGCAATCGTTCTTGGGACCATGTTTCATGGAGGTTGCAGTTTGTGCAACATGGAATATTTGGAAAGAAAGGAATGTTCATATTTTCCAACACCAAAATCCTTGTTTCACACGGTGGAGAGCTCTCTTCAAGAAGGATATCTTGCTCACTTCTCATAGAGTAAAATTTAAACACAAAGAACCTCTACTTAGTTGGTTACTCTCTTTGTAGTTTTATTTGGCTTTGGGTTGATCCTCTCAACCTTTGTAAATATGGAGTGAACTTTTTGTACTTTGGACCTTTCTTAATATATAAAATTTATACCGTGGGGGCTTCCCCTACGGTTTTCCTGGTCAAAAAAAAGAAGTGCTTTCTTTATAGCCATTAAGATGGGCTCAGTAATTTTAATGATGCACTCACAAGAAATAAGAGCTGAAGCAAAAGAGAGCATCAAAAAGCAAGTATGGAACAAATTTAAGCCTAACCCACTTCCTATGGAAAGGAATCTTGTACACAAATAAATTCATGAAGAACAAAGTGACAAGCACAGGAAGATAAAACACAAGTAACTTCAAAATTTTCAGCATATAGAGGGGAAACTTAATATTATTAAGATGCATATAACCATGTTTCCCTCTCTCATAATAACTTTCAGTGGCATCATGAAAAAACTCAACAATATAACTATCACATAAAGCATTCTTATTCACATGCATAAAAGTATCATTACTCTCCACATAAGCATAGTCATTCTTATTAATTGTAGTGGGAGCAAATTCAACAAGGTAGCTATCATTATCACCATAATCATCAAATATAGGAGGCATAGTATAATCATAATTAATTGTCTCCTCCATGCTTGGGGGACAAAAAATATCATGCTCATCAAAACCAGCTTCCCCAAGCTTAAATTCTTCCATAGCATTAGCAACAATGGTGTTCAAAGCATTCATACTAATAACATTGGCATTATCATGCATATAAAGTTCCATAGGTTTTTTAATTTTCTCTTCAAACACCTCATGTCCTAACTCAAGATAAATACTATAAAGATCTCTAATATTTTTGTTGTTTTCCATTAAGCCTAACTAGTGAAATCACACAACTTAGTGTTCTCAGGAGTATTCATTTTAGCAGTAGTAAATAAAGCAAACTTAATAAAGTAAATGCAAGTAACTATTTTTTTTTGTGTTTTTGATATAGAGTGCAAGAAAGTAAATAAAGTAAAGCTAGCAACTAATTTTTTTGTGTTTTGATATAATGCAGCAAACAAGAAAGTAAATAAAATAAAGCAAGACAAAAACAAAGTAAAGAGATTGGATTGTGGAGACTCCCCTTGCAGCGTGTCTTGATCTCCCCGGCAACGGCGCCAGAAAAAGTGTTGCTGGCGTGTAGTTGACGTGGGAGTCAGAAATCTATGTGGTGTAACTTTTTTCAGGTCCCCGGCAACGGCGCCAGAAAAAGTGCTTGATGTCTACGGGTGCTTCTATTCTTGTAGACAGTGTTGGGCCTCCAAGAGCAGAGGTTTGTAGAACAGCAGCAAGTTTCCCTTAAGTGGATCACCCAAGGTTTATCGAACTCGGGGAGGAAGAGGTCAGAGATATCCCTCTCATGCAACCCTGCAACCACAAAGCAAGCAGTCTCTTGTGTCCCAAACACACCTAATAGGTGCACTAGTTCGGCGAAGAGATAGTGAAATACAGGTGGTATGAATAAGTATGAGAAGTAGTAACGGCGCCAGAAAAGTGCTTGCTGGCGTGTGGTTGATGGTGGTAATATTGCAGGAAGTACAGATGCAGTAAAACAGTAAACAAGCAGCAGTAGCAGTATTTAGGAACAAGGCCTAGGGATCATACTTTCACTAGTGGACACTCTCAACATTGATCACATAACAGAATAAATAGATAGATGCTAGACTCTACACTCTCTTGTTGGATGATGAACACCACTAAATGTGTAGGATTACACGAACCCTCAATGCTGGAGTTAACAAGCTCCACAATATTCGATGTTCATATTTAAATAACCTTAGAGTGCACGACTGATCAACATAACCAAACCAAGTACTAACATAGCATGCACACTGTCACCTTCACGCTACGAAAGGAGGCATAGATCACATCAATACCATCATAGCAATAGTTAACTTCATAATCTACAAGAGATCACAATCATAGCCTACGCCAAGTACTACACGATGCACACACTGTCACCATTACACCGTGCAGGAGGAATAAACTACTTTAATAACATCACTAGAGTAGCACACAGATAAATTCCTGTTTGAAGGGTTGCCGGCTGAAATTATTTTCAAATGGTTGTGGAAAAGCAAATGCCTGCCAAAGCTGAAAGTGTTTGCTTGGTTAATGATAATTGATAAGATCAATACGAAGGATATGATTCTAAGGAGGCATTGGCACCTTAATTCAGGTTCTGAGTGTATCTTGTGTCACAATCACATGCTTGAAACTAGAGATCACCTTTTCTTCACTTGTCCATTTGCTTGCAAGATGTTGGAACTATGTGCGGATTCAATGGTTACAGAAAGAGAATATCTCAGAAACATTTCGAGCCACTAAGCAATCGTTCTTGGGACCATGTTTCATGGAGGTTGCAGTTTGTGCAACATGGAATATTTGGAAAGAAAGGAATGTTCATATTTTCCAACACCAAAATCCTTGTTTCACACGGTGGAGAGCTCTCTTCAAGAAGGATATCTTGCTCACTTCTCATAGAGTAAAATTTAAACACAAAGAACCTCTACTTAGTTGGTTACTCTCTTTGTAGTTTTATTTGGCTTTGGGTTGATCCTCTCAACCTTTGTAAATATGGAGTGAACTTTTTGTACTTTGGACCTTTCTTAATATATAAAATTTATACCGTGGGGGCTTCCCCTACGGTTTTCCTGGTCAAAAAAAGAAGTGCTTTCTTTATAGCCATTAAGATGGGCTCAGTAATTTTAATGATGCACTCACAAGAAATAAGAGCTGAAGCAAAAGAGAGCATCAAAAAGCAAGTATGGAACAAATTTAAGCCTAACCCACTTCCTATGGAAAGGAATCTTGTACACAAATAAATTCATGAAGAACAAAGTGACAAGCACAGGAAGATAAAACACAAGTAACTTCAAAATTTTCAGCATATAGAGGGGAAACTTAATATTATTAAGATGCATATAACCATGTTTCCCTCTCTCATAATAACTTTCAGTGGCATCATGAAAAAACTCAACAATATAACTATCACATAAAGCATTCTTATTCACATGCATAAAAGTATCATTACTCTCCACATAAGCATAGTCATTCTTATTAATTGTAGTGGGAGCAAATTCAACAAGGTAGCTATCATTATCACCATAATCATCAAATATAGGAGGCATAGTATAATCATAATTAATTGTCTCCTCCATGCTTGGGGGACAAAAAATATCATGCTCATCAAAACCAGCTTCCCCAAGCTTAAATTCTTCCATAGCATTAGCAACAATGGTGTTCAAAGCATTCATACTAATAACATTGGCATTATCATGCATATAAAGTTCCATAGGTTTTTTAATTTTCTCTTCAAACACCTCATGTCCTAACTCAAGATAAATACTATAAAGATCTCTAATATTTTTGTTGTTTTCCATTAAGCCTAACTAGTGAAATCACACAACTTAGTGTTCTCGGGAGTATTCATTTTAGCGATAGTAAATAAAGCAAACTTAATAAAGTAAATGCAAGTAACTATTTTTTTTTGTGTTTTTGATATAGAGTGCAAGAAAGTAAATAAAGTAAAGCTAGCAACTAATTTTTTTGTGTTTTGATATAATGCAGCAAACAAGAAAGTAAATAAAATAAAGCAAGACAAAAACAAAGTAAAGAGATTGGATTGTGGAGACTCCCCTTGCAGCGTGTCTTGATCTCCCCGGCAACGGCGCCAGAAAAAGTGTTGCTGGCGTGTAGTTGACGTGGGAGTCAGAAATCTATGTGGTGTAACTTTTTTCAGGTCCCCGGCAACGGCGCCAGAAAAAGTGCTTGATGTCTACGGGTGCTTCTATTCTTGTAGACAGTGTTGGGCCTCCAAGAGCGAGAGGTTTGTAGAACAGCAGCAAGTTTCCCTTAAGTGGATCACCCAAGGTTTATCGAACTCGGGAGGAAGAGGTCGGAGATATCCCTCTCATGCAACCACTGCAACCACAAAGCAAGCGGTCTCTTGTGTCCCAAACACACCTAATAGGTGCACTAGTTCGGCGAAGAGATAGTGAAATACAGGTGGTATGAATAAGTATGAGAAGTAGTAACGGCGCCGAGAAAAGTGCTTGTCTGGCGTGTGGTTGATGGTGGTAATATTGCGGGAAGTACGGATGCGGTAAAACAGGTAAACAAGCAGCGAGTAGCGTATTTAGGAACAAGGCCTAGGGATCATACTTTCACTAGTGGACACTCTCAACATTGATCACATAACGAGAATAAATAGATAGATGCTAGACTCTACACTCTCTTGTTGGATGATGAACACCACTAAATGTGTAGGATTACACGAACCCTCAATGCTGGAGTTAACAAGCTCCACAATATTCGATGTTCATATTTAAATAACCTTAGAGTGCACGACTGATCAACATAACCAAACCAAGTACTAACATAGCATGCACACTGTCACCTTCACGCTACGAAAGGAGGCATAGATCACATCAATACCATCATAGCAATAGTTAACTTCATAATCTACAAGAGATCACAATCATAGCCTACGCCAAGTACTACACGATGCACACACTTGTCACCATTACACCGTGCAGGAGGAATAAACTACTTTAATAACATCACTAGAGTAGCACACGGATAAATTGTGATACAAAACACATTGCAATCATAAAGAGATATAAATAAGCACTTCACTATGCCATTCATAACGGTGAATAAGTATTCTGTGAAATATAGCCTAAGAGACCCACACGGTGCACACACTCGTCACCTTTACACACGTGGGACAAGGAGTCTCCGGAGATCACATAAGTAAAACCCACTTGACTAGCATAATGACATCTAGATTACAAGCATCATCATATGAATCTCAATCATGTAAGGCAGCTCATGAGAATATTGTATTGAAGTACATAGGAGAGAGATTAACCACATAGCTACCGGTACAGCCCTTAGCCTCGATGGAGAACTACTCCCTCCTCATGGGAGACAGCAGCGTTGATGAAGATGGCGGTGGTGTCGATGGAGGAGCCTTCCGGGGCACTTTCCCGTCCCGGCGGCGTGCCGGAACAGAGACTCCTGTCCCCCAGATCTTGGCTTCGCGATGGCGGCGGCTCTGGAAGGTTTCTCGTACCGTGGCTTTTTCGTATCGAAGACTTAGGTCGAGGGGCTTCATATAGGCGAAGAGGCGGCGTCAGAAGGGGTCTGGGGCCACCAGACACTAGGGCGGCGCGCCCCCCTGGGCCGCGCCGCCACCATGTGTGGGCCCCCTGTGGCCCCTCTCTGGCGGCTCTCGGGTGTTCTGGAAGCTTCATGCAATCCTAAGATGCTGGGCGTTGATTTCGTCCAATTCCGAGAATATTTCCTTACTAGGATTTCTGAAACCAAAAACAGCAGAAAACAGCAACTGGCCCTTCGGCATCTCGTCAATAGGTTAGTTCCGGAAACGCATAAATATGACATAAAGTATGCATAAAACATGTAGATATCATCAATAATGTGGCATGGAACATAAGAAATTATCGATACGTCGGAGACGTATCACCCACCGATCAGGATGATGGAGAGCTTGACGGGGTCTTTCCTAGCCGTAATCCAACACTCGTCCTGAGGGACGATCGGAAAGTTGCCGGCATACAAGACACGCCCCACGGCGATGGTGTCGTTGATGCTTCCGAAGGTGGAACCCTCCCGGTTCTGGCCTCTAGACGCCGTTGGCCCCACGGTGGGCGCCAACTGTCGTTGCCTATTCGACGGTACCTCGGAGGAGGGATCCTCACGAGGGGGAGAAGAAGTAGGGGCCATCGGGCGGAGAGTCCTCGGGACGGTGATACGCAATTTACCTAGCTTCGGAACACCTGCACGATGACAGGGCCTACTACTGCTTGTCTGGAATTATATGGGCGCTTTCGTGTTGTTACAATGAGTTGTGGTTGTGCCTCTAGGGCTCCCAGGATCCGGCTTATAAAGGCACCCGGATCTAGGGTTTACACGGAGAGTCCTAGCCGGAATACAAGTTGCCTAACTACGGAATATTACATTGCCGTGCACGTCAAGGATCCGCCTTCCCTTACTGTCGTACTGGATCTGGATACTTCATGGGACTTCACGGATCTGGCCTCCTTCGTGGGTCGGTTAGGTTCCGGCTCCTGTCTCCTGGGCTGGACTTCATCTATCATGATCTACAGCACCTGGGCCGCCCGATGGGCCACACGCCACATCACCGTCTGTGGACCACCCGGGCTTGCCGGATCTAGGCCATGCCATTGATATACCCATAAAGTATACCCACAACAGGACCCGTCGAAATTCATGTGCCAAGTACGTGATAAATCTGGGGGTCCCGTGTTTTGCAACTCCATCCACTCTGCGACAAAGTCAGGCAAAATTTGCGACTTGATTGCCTTTCTTTTTTCATATGTGATGTCCCGAGGGGAAAGCTCGATTCCCCAAAGGGAGACACGTCATGTAGCTTCTAGATTGTTCAATATATTTGAGAGAGGAGTCGCGTTAACCACTATTATCGGGTGTGCCAAAAAATAGTGCCTTAGCTTTCTTGCTGACATGAAAACTCCATATGCCAGCTTCTGGTACTACGGGTAGCGCTGTTTGGATGGTGATAAGACTTCACTAAGGAAATATATTGGCCGTTGCACCCCATGAATCTTTCCTTCTTCCTCTCGCTCTACAACGAGGACTGTGCTGACCACCTGAGGTGTGGCCGCGATTTATAATAGGAGAGGTTCCTTATCCTTCAGAGCCACCAGTATTGGTGGTGTCGAAATTGTGCGCTTCAGATGCTCAAAGGCTTTGTCAGCTTCTTTGTTCCACTCGAAATTTTCTCCTTGCTTGATGAGCGTGTAAGAGGGGAGCGATTTTTCTCCTAACCTTGCGACGAATCTGCTCAAAGCTGAGACTCGCCCAGTCAGTTGTTGTATTTCCTTGAGTTTAGTTGGTTTCCTCATCGTCACGATGGCTTGTATTTTTCCGGGGTTAGCTTCGATTCCTCTGGCTGATACCAAGTATCCGAGAAGTTCTCCCGCAGGAACTCCAAAGGAACATTTTGTCGGGTTCAGCTTTAGGCGGAACTTGTCTAGGTTGTCAAAGGTTTCCCGTAGGTCATCATTGAGAGAGGACCCTGTATTTGTTGTGATCACGATGTCGTCGATGTATACTTGAACGTTCTTACCAATCTGCGTGGCGAGACATTTCTGCATCATCCTCTGATATGTAGCTCCCGCATTTTTCAAACCGAAGGGTATTGTCCTATAGCAGAACACGCCATAGGGGGTTATGAAAGTTGTTTTGACTTCATCTTCTTCTTTTAGGCGAATCTGATTGTAACTAGAGTACGCGCCTAGGAAGGAAAGACATTCACAACCCGTTGTGGAGTCGATAATTTGATCGATCCTAAGGAGGGGAAAGTGATCCTTTGGACAATGTTTATTGAGGCACGTGAAGTCGACGCACATGCGAAGGACCTCAGTGTTTTTCTTCGGGACTAGCACTGGGTTGGCAACCCATGTGGCCTCGGTGTGTAGCTCCTTGATGAAACCCGCTTCTTTGAGTCGATGAATCTCAGATAGCATAGCTTTGCGGTTTGGCCTAGAAAAACGTCACAAAGGTTGTCGAATTGGTCTGGCTCTTGGATCAGGATTAAGAGGGTGCTCGGCAAGTTCCCTGGGTACTCCTGGCATGTCAGCTGGACACCATGCAAAGATTTCCCAGCGCTCATGGAGGAACTCGATGAGCGCGCTTTCCTATGCGCTATCCAAATTTGTTGCAATGGTTGTCGTCTTCTTGGGATCTGTCGGGTGGATCTGCACTTCCTTAGAGTTCTTGGAGGTGTCGAAATCTTGCTCCTGCAAGGATCTTCCTCCGTCAGGTAACACGTCGTAGTTGGTGGTGAGTTTGGATGCTTCGTACTCATTCTGCATCCCGAAGGTCTCGGAGAGCCTATGCAAATCCTTGTCGCATTTATCTGCTAGCGCAAAGCTTCCTTTTACCGTGATTGGTCCCTTGGGTCCAGGGATCCTCCATAACAGGTATGTATAATGCAGCACAGCCATGAATCTGGCGTATGCGGGTCGTCCCAAGAGAGCGTGGTACTGTGATGGGAAATCTATAACTTCAAACTCCAGCTTCTCCCTCCTGAAATTTTCTCGGGTTCCAAACTGCACATCGAGATTGATTTTTCCTAAAGGATAGTTCGGCTTCTCCGGTGTGATGTCGTGGAAACGCGTGTCCGTTGGTGTCAGGTTTGCCAAAGAAATATTCATCTTCCTCAACGTATCCGCGTACATGAGGTTCAAACTGCTTCCTCCGTTGATGAATATGCGCGAGACCTCGAATCCTGCAATCACCGCCGGTAAAATCATAGTTGATTGCCCTGGTCGTGGAACTTGAGGCAGGTGGTCCGCTTGAGTGAATGTTATGTCCTGATCTAACCAATTAAGGTACTCAATGGTTGGTGGAGGCATCTTTTCTGCCATGTATACTTGTCGCGAAATTAACTTCTGAGCCCTATTCGAGGGTCTGTCTTTCTGAAACATCGACACCGCTCCTGTTGTGTCAATGTAGCCGCCATTTTTGACTGGAGGTGCCGCCAACTGTAACTGATGCTGGTTAGAGCTGATAATTGCGGGTGGTGGCGGCAGGTGGACTTCACTCCTTGGCCCCTGTACATGCCCTCTATTTGCTGCTTGAGCATTGGTGTGCTCCGCGTACCTATGCAAAGCTTGGAAAGTTCGGCAGTCCTTTTGAAGATGGCCTGACTGTCTTTTCCCTTCACTGTCGAGATAAAAGTGCATCTGACATGACCCGTTTAGAAGATCTTCGGGTGATATGTTGTATGGCCTCTGGAACCTTGGTCAATTATTTTGTCTGCTAGAGTTTGGTGTGTCTCTATGATCATTGCGTTGCTCGTTGCTTCTCTGGTAATCATCCCGATGATTTCCTCCACTATTTCCTCGGAAGCCAGCCACCACTTGGCTGGGACCGTCGTAACCTGAGAATTGGCAAGAGTATCGTCGCCTATTTTGATTGTTGTTTCTGTTGCGATCCTCCTCGGGTGATCTATGCCGTTTGTTTTGAACAGTATCCTCGCCATCCGCCCAGAATTCGCTATCTCCATGAGCTCTTCAATTGTTCTCGGGTTGGATCTACCTAGATCCTCGATTAGGTCTCTTCTTCGGATCCCCCCCAACATATGCGTCGATTGCTCTTTCGTCAGATACGTTTTCTGCCGAATTTTTTATGATGTTCCATCGGTGGATATACATCCTCATTGGTTCATCATACTTCTGTTTGCAAGCCCTTAGCTGCTCTATTGATGCAGGTTTCTTACATGTGGAACAGAAATTCTTCACGAACAAGTCCTCGAAACTTTCCCAGCTGTTGATGGACCCCAGTTGTAACTTCTTTATCCACGATCTTGCGGCTCCGCTGAGATGGACCTGAATGCTCTACATTGTTGTTGCTCTGGTTCCACCCATTAATTTTACTGTTTCCAGGTAATCGACTATCTAGTCTTCTGGGTCTTGCAAACCATCATACTTTTTATATTTATCAGGTAACTTGAAGCCAGAGGGAACCCGAGTTCTGCGAACCCGTCGGGTAAAGCAGGGGAGTCCACACATGTCTTCTTCGTCGACTTCTGGTGAGTGTCGCCGTTCTCTTCTCTCATGTCGTGCTCTATCGACTTGTGCTTGTGTCATTGTATTTCTTGCATCACCTTCTCGTGGAGGATCTCGCGCCATCGTAGTTGGTCGAGGACTATTTTTTCTTGGGGCACTCTCGGGTTGCGGTGTACTTGTTCCTTGTAGTGCTGTCCCCATGATTCCTACTCCTGCCATGGCCATGTTATACAATGCTTCCCTGGGATCTCCCGCAGGTGGTTTGGATGCTAGCATGAAGGCGTGAGTCGCCATATATCCTGCTTCCGGCGTTTTAGGGATGATGTGCCCTCTTGTATCTATTGGCATAAAGGACATGTCAAGGTGTTGGATCAGGTTCTCTCTTTCATGCTCAGGCACGTTTGCTAGATGAGATCTTCCTCTTGCACGTGTTGCTCTGTGACTATCCCCCGAACTTCCTGATTGTCGGCTCAGGTTGGCCCTGCGTGCACTTGATGCAGAAGTTGCAGCTCTTCTCTCATCAAGTACTCTTCTTTGTTTTGCGAGCTCTCGTCCGGCGCGAGCGAGTCTATATTGATATGCTTGCAGTTCTTCTGTTGTAGCCATGGTGGTCATCGGCTCTGTGCCATCCATGGCTCTCTGAGCTCTGTCCCAAGCTGCTTGCGGTAGTTGTACTTTTTTGCGGGGTGTAGGCCCGACGTATTTATTTTCGTTCCTCGCGTAAGATCAGCGGGATCGATGTATGGATTGCCCAAATCATCGAAAGCTTCTGACGCCTCCTCTTTTGGACGGCTTGATTCACCGATTACGTATACTTGATGATATATTGCAGTTGTGTTTTCATCATCTTCAGGGTCGGTGACACCGTCGTATCGATCGACGAATACCTCCCGAATAGAAGTAGATCTGTCGATGAAGTCGAAGTTGTCAACACTGTCCGAGTCGCTGCTCAGATCGGAGCCCGTGAACGACCCGAAAGACATGCCGCCGAGCAGATCGGCGAGTTCTCCGCCGAAGGCGGGCTTGATGAAGCTTGGCGGCGAAAACTCCTCGTCGCCTGACTCGATTGATGATGATGATGATCCCGGAAAATCGGAATCGGTCGCTAACGGTCCCGAAAAAATCGGTGCCGCCAGGCGATGCGATCCTTCTTTCCCGATGCGGAAGTGGAAGCTCCCAAACATCATCTCCATCGACATCTCCATATCGGCATATGCATGCAAACGGGCAGCAGGGTGAGGAACAAAATCGACGAGATCAGGTTTGACCTGTTTACCTCTGTCCATTACGTTTCTTGTTGTCGACGATGTTGACGATGCCATCGAGATCACCTCCTTGACGCCTCTAATTCCCACAGATGGCGCCAATTGACAAGGGATTAACTTGTCAATGCCTACATATTGTAGACTTGTGTTTTCGTAGAAAGTAGAGGGCAATTAGATCTCGAAGGTTCGGGCGAAAAAGGTGCTCGACTATGAAAAACTAAGGTTATGTTGACAATGGATTCGATCCTTTCTTTCTCCCTCGGCTCCCCTTTATATAGGAGGTGGAGCCGAGGCTTTCGTATCGTACAAGTTACAAAGTCCGGGAGGTTATACGAGTCCTTCTCGTACAAGACTCTTTATTCCTAATATATCTCTATTTTCCATATCGACGCTTATTGGGCTTCCAGGCTTCACAAACTTCGGGTCGTGGGCCTTCAACCATCCTCGGGTACTTTATTCGGCAGGCCCATTTGGGATGCCTATGTCAGTGGGGATGACATGGATACTTGATTGGCTAATGGAATAGATGATGTGGATGGCTTGCATGTAGCTAGAGATAGACTAACATTAATTGCAGTTAGTGGGGTTTTTCTTTATAAGAAGTATATATTACGAGGACTACATTCATATTTACAAGTATATCTATAATAGAGTAATAATTTCACTAATATTGAGGCAAATTTAATTATTCTAGAGTATACCTAGGATTAACAAAATTCATGGTTAATTAACCAAAAACAAGAAATCATAATCCTTTTGTATCTTAGCACGGTATCATAGGCAAAATGCTTATGTGGCACTATGGTTGATGAGGAGATATGCTAGTGTTGTATCATAGACTAGCCACAATGGGAGTATCATATATATAGTTAGTATATGTGTGCCATATTGGCAAAAATCTGATGTGGCACAACAATAATTAACGAGGAGAGAGGTGGGAGTGGTATCATAGTTAGATATTGTATCATAGCACATAAAACTAGGAAACTTGATGCCAAATACATTATGTACACAAATTTGCATTTAGATTGAACAAAACATTAAATATGTTGAAATTATGATACTACCTTATTATATATACTATACATTATAGAGGTGGTATCATAAACTAGTATCATATGCATGACACTAGTGCATGATACTTCTCGTTGTGAGCATATACTACCTCCATCCCAAGACTTAAGGCCTATATTTTTTCAGAAAGTCAAACTATGTTAAGTTTGACTAAGTTTTTATAAAAAATCATTAACATGTCAAATAGAAATTAATATTATTAGATAGATAATGAAATATAATTTCATGTGCTATCTACAAAATATCATATTTATTGATAGATTATTCTAAAATTCTGGTCAAACTTTACTTGCTTTGACTTTTCCAAAAAAAAGCCTTAAGCCTTGGGATGGAGGTAGTATATATAACTAGTTACCACCTCCCTCTCTGTGATACAATAATGTCACCCAAATACTTTGGAGTGTGTGATATTACTAGCTAAGTCACTCTCACTATGAGAAGTCTTAGCTAAGAAACTGCACTTGCACGGAACCGTATGCAAAATACAATCGATCATAGCCCAATCACATGCATGCATGTCCTAAAAATCATTAAATGTAGATACAATGCTTAAGGCTGCTCATAGTGGAGAGTAACTTAGTCTAGTAACATATGTCATGTTACTAGTCTAAGTTACTATCTCCATAGTGGGTAGTAATTAACTTAGATGTGGTTTCATGCAATGTGTCATTAATTATGTTGTAGACTCATATTGCTTCGGGATGTGTGATGTTATGATAACATAGATAGTTACCACCTCACTCTCTCTTTTCTTCTATTGTCATGTCATGTCACAAAAATGCCTTGAGATGTGTGATGTCCACCTATGTTACCCCCACTATGAGCAGTCTAAGAGACAATGCATTGGAGTAGTACTGGCGTATCTTACCTAGCTAGGGTAACGTGCGATGCAATGCATTGTGAAAGGCCTTATTTGCTGACACAACTATCTTTCTATCTTTCTTGAACGATATTTAGACATAACTTTCTCAAATGGGCAAAAAAATAACACATCGGGATATTATGGAACTTCTTTTCCTATTCAAACAAAATCAATCCTGCACAATGGATGTCATTCTTCGGCTTAGAATACACAAATAGGCTGACTAGGACACATTTTCCAGGCCGACCAGTTAGCACTATAAGCTAAAATAGCTGTGTGGAGAGCTCGACATAGTAGTTACTTCTAAATTCCACTCAAAAAAAGTAGTTACTTCTAAATGGGCTTCTCTAGTGGGAACATATAGGCCGCTCGGAAGGCCCAAACAAGGGTGTGAGTCGCAGTGGGGAAATATATGCCCCGCTTAATGAGGACCCACATGTCTGAAATGTTTCAAAAAGATTCATATCTCTTGCAGTCTTTGTTGGCGGGTGGGTGAAATTGCATACAACTATTTAAATTCCTCTTCTACCCATGAGGATCACAGAACTGTTTCGCATGAACATAGTGTAAGGTCAAGGGTGTTAAAGTAAGTACAACCCAATAGGCCAATAGTCAAGTCAACTGCACTGCCAAGGCACACATGGCCGAGGCTGAAACACATAGTTTTTACCAATGCGATGAACCTTAGATCTGGCGACCGCTCGCCAAAAAATATCTCTCCATAGCCAACACCCCACATCGTCCCCGCTTTCTGGCCACACCTCATCGCCGCCGCTTGGTGGACCACACTAACCCTTTGAAGCTGGCAGTACACCATCGACATTGAACGGACCAGGCCCCGAGGTCTCGGATCGAAGGATCTTCATTTTGTTGGTTTGTGTTTCATTAGACGAGTGCTTCTCATTTCTTCATTTTTTTCATCACGCACAGCTAGACACACATCTTAATCTAAGTTTCATGACTCTGCATATTATCTTAGGAGATACTGCTGTAATGGTTTATAATATATATAGTAGGATAAAAAAGAGCAAATCATCACATGAGCCAACCGAATGAGATTCAGATCTAGCTCTCATATTTCACGAGATGCCACAGCTCGGCTCTGCTCTTAGCTCTCATATTTCATCCATCCCATCACGTCTTACATCGAAAAAGGTGCTTTGGTCTTATTCTGCGGGCCAAAACAATTGTTTTCATCTTTGCTCGATCGATCCATGTTCTACTTTTCCATTTTCCAGCCCACCAACACCAATTAGGGGAAGATTCCTGTAATGGTACCTCTACCACCTTGAATACTCAAGAAGCCGGAGAAAATCGTGAGGAATTACACATGTCAGCCACTAGAAGCATATTTAGATTCTGGCATCTTCTTTCATTCCCAGCCTAAGACCTCCACTGGCCACTGCTCTCTCGACAGCTTAGGTTCTAGTTCCCCTGTCCCGTGTCACACCTTACCGTAAGGAAAAAAATTGCGGGGGAAAGAGAATATATTAAGCCACAGTAGGATTACAATCAAAGGCAATCGCCGCAGCAACTATTTGGGCATGTCCCTGAGCCAAATCTTTGTTCTACCCTGAATTCTACCTAGTCATGCTAGTTCATGGCTAACTTTAACAGTACAAGCATCTCTTTCCCTACCCTAAGTAAATCACAAATAGAGCTAATTCTGAATGCGTAAGCTGAGGTGTTTGGCAAGGATTCCCTGATCAGATCCACAGCTTTGGTGCAGTAAGATTCAACTTTAACCTTCAGTGGCGTCCAATGCAAGGCCAGTCGCAGGCTTTCCTCGATCAATGGCAATAATTTATGCTTCTATGGCGTCATTACAATGTGGCAGATTTCGACATGCAGCGAAGATTGGCTACCCACAATGATCGTGGAGCACCATTCCTACCGCTGATGCCTTGCCAAGAAAGGCCACATCAACGTTTAGCTTGGCTTCTCCACTAGCAGGATGTGTCCAGCGCTTCCTAACTTTTTGCCTACCATCCATTTGGGTGCCTTCCTTGTTGGTAAACCCTTGCACAGGATTGACCACCATTTTATCCTTTACCACATTTGCATCCTGGAACTGTTTTATTAGCATAAGGCAGTTAAGGTAGCTCACCAGGAAGCGGCGGGATCCATCGATCGAGGGGCAGGGTTTTCATGGGTCATTTCGTTATTACATGCCATATTCACCACGTAGTCATGAGCGTAGGAGCTATTTGGGGTTCAGGTATCGTTTGCTGGACATGTAGGAGTCATTATGTTCCAGTTGGTTTTAGCAGTTCGGCGGCAATTCCCAGATTTCAGCCATCGCTCGCCATAAATCCCAAGCATGTTGTCAGCGAAGGAAAACATGGAATGTAACTTCATCAGCACAACCGCAGATCGGGTACAGGCTTGAGGTAGACATGCCTCTCCTCATTTTCTTTCGTAATTAGCTGACCTGTGCTTGACGCATATTTGTCCTAAACTTACTTGACTCCAATTGCTTGGTCCACTTGGACCATAAAAATAGTAAACTGTCATCTACGAACCCCAGCCTTTGCATCACTTTCCTTAGAAAATCCCAATCCACCATGTCTTATGTTTTGAATAGATATAACTTGTAAGCACAGAAATTCTTTGACATATTTGTGTTATTCTCACTGAAGTGCAGGCATTCAAAAGCAACAAGAGCATTATCTGTGATTAGTCACCGTAAGGTTGTTCTTTGATTGCGAGAGCAAACTAATTGTTAATAATAGTCTCCCGATCAATTTATGAAAGATTGTGCTTGCAATTCAGGGTGTGCTAGTTGATTGCGCCTTAGCAATTGTTTTGACGCTTGCTTGATTTGTCTGTGTCGTGCTTTTTATTTACAAGGCCATGGAAAGCAATAGAAGCAAGAAGCTTTCAAAGATGCCTCCAGCAGTTTTTATACTGTAAAAGCCGCAACAAACATGGGCATTTTGGCATCTTTGCCAAAGGAGATTCAGATATTTATGCAGTATGATAAGCAACCTCAGTCCTCCCCTCCTCTCAACAGCTATGGTATGTGTTGTTTTATTGTGGTCGCAAACTAATTGTTATCATGCTCGGTCAGAAACCACATTCCTGTATATACACATTTTTTTTGCGGGGACCTGTATATACACATTGGAAGAAGTACCACCAAGACCAAGGGTTCCTCTGTGACTTTTACGGAAAAGTGGCGGTATTTACACACTACATTCCTTTGCCTCCCTTTACTGTTTATAAAGCTATTATTTCTCAGAAATTATCATTCGTATGCATGTTCTGCCATATCTCCAGGGTAAATTTTCAATGGACACGAAGTAGTCACCAGTAAAAGGTGCATGCAATAAGCATCTTCAGAATGACGTGGAAAATCGAGTAAGTCAAGACCTGGGTGTTGTTTACAGAATGATAGAGTACACAGTTCCATCAACAAGTTGGATGGGTATTTACTACTACCTCCGTTTCAAGGAATAAGGCGCACGCGCATACCAAGACGAACTTTGACCATAAAAATTGAGCAACAAAATCTTGATTATATTATATGTAATTAGTATCGTTGGATTCGTATTGAAAAGCACTTTTTAATGATATTAATTTCATATAAACAATCTTTATCTATTTGAAGTAATTCTTGGTCAAACAAAAAGCTCGTAAAACGAGGGCGCCTTATTCCTTGAAACGGAGGTAGTATGTAGCTTGTATTTTCCTGAACGCATGCGCAGGTCTTTTAAATCACTGATTGCGTTCGTACATGTTTGGCACAGATAGTTAATATATGTAACACGTGGTATCATTTCCATGATGCTCACTTTGCCAAGAAGGTACATTGCTTAGTTCTGCGATGGATAGCTTAGGTGCATTTTAAACTAAATTCATGTTTTTGGTATGTAGCTGTTTGTACGAGCTTTTGTGCACATCGTTGCTTGCGCAAAAGTCTGCAGATTATTTCTGCAATATATATGCTCTGCATCTAACTGCTCTAAATAGTGATTAACTTGCACAACAACATATAACATTGCACACATTATTAATTATTCACAAAATCCTTTATAGAATCTATAAGCTGGCTACATGTATGTCTTTGTTTTCAGGGAGACTCATACACAGATAAACAACCAAGTCTTGTGGATCTGTTCAGGGAGACACACCACAACAAGGCCGACCGCGACTCCCCTGAAGTAGAACTTGTTCTTGTGAGTAAGCATTCAATGAGTTATCGCTGAAACTAAGTTTATACTTTGCTTCATCCAGCACCAATCTATCTTCTGTCTTTATTGCTAAATAAGCCTGATATCGAAAAAGAGACGTCTCAACCTACTCGATCGAATCTGAGCACCCAACTTGATTTACTGGAGACCGAGCCGAGGGGAAAAGGGGACCTGGAAGATCCTGTCAGCTCCCATAATGCTAATCTGTTCGAGCTTAACAGAAAGGTCCAGGAAGCGAGAGAGAAGTAGGTTGCCCTTGAGGCAAGGCTTGAAACGTTAACCAGGTCCCTGCCCGAGTAAACATGGTGAAATGGTGGTGCTATGGTGAATGTTGAACTGTATTTTGGGCTGGTGGTATTGCTTTTTGGTGCAAGCTAAACTGTTATTATTTTGGAGGAGATGAACTGTTATGGTATGGTGCTAGTACGCATGATAAACTTAAGATCGAATGTAACTTGATGCATAGTTATCTAGTTATGTATGTATTTTTTGAGTGTTTATGTATTATTTATATGCAATAAGGCTGCCACAAAACGTCCGCTAGTTGACACGCCAAGTTTGACAGGCTGAAAGGAATAGCCTAGTAGAGTTAACCAGGCCGGCATTTATCGGCTGGAAGTAACGGGCCGGCTGAGAAAATCAGGTCGGGCCGTTCTAACAAGCCCTTATTAACAAACCAGCATTGATGGGCTTGAAGTAACGGGTCGTTTTTGCAATTGATTTTTTTGGGATGTTGCAACACAATAACGGGCCGGGATAGTAAGGCCGCACATTTAGGCTCTTAAAAGGCCGGCTATGAGTGGGCGAAGAAAGGGCCACGGTTAAAGGGCTTACCTTAATGGGCCGCGACAAATGGGCCATGTGCATAGCTGGCAGCTATAAACGGACCGTCTTTTAATGGGCCGCAATAACCTAGGCCCAAAGTCCAGTTAGTGGCATGTGTGATCCTGCATGTGGGCCCCGATGTCCACGTGTTAGTATTTCATTTTGCCACGTGTCGAGATGGTATTGGGCCTTCTACATGCACATGTTTGTATTTCGGGTGACACGTGTCGACATGCCAATGGTGACGCTCTAGGCACGTGTCAACCTTCGAATGCAAATATACATGGTGATAGGGCAAAGGTGGCCGATCTTTCGATGAGACGAGGATAATTCGATTTGTTGGTGGAGGTCGTGCTTGACGATCCGACTACACGTGCAAAGCTCGTGCGCCAATGCAATCGCTAGGACAATCTCCGGGAGTTAATGATCTTGCGGGAGCACGATCAGCCTGACCAGCAAGGGTCTTAATTCCTACCTGAAATCGAGAACAAGTAAGAACTAAAGATGCAATCAGAATATTGCGAATAGAGATGAAAGCCTGATTGATAATGGTGGGATTCCGAATAGTCGGACTTGTTCTGGGGGTTGGCCTCAAAAGAAGTACACGAAGTTGCAGAAATTGGCTAACTATTAATCTAATCAAAATCCAAGTTCTAATGATGGCTACAGAGGGATATATGTCGGGAAGTGAAGGGATTTTCGTCCAACCAGCTAGGGTTGGCCAAAAACACCCCTAAATGGGCCTTCCTCCACTTATATGGCCTCATAAATCCCCTAAAATACCTAATCCGAAAATACATGGGCCTGGCTCATTAAATAAGGTGATGCATCACCATAAATAACTCTTTGGATGAATTTTATGATGGAGTAACTTGTATAATTCATCCAAGCATCATTGCTTCACTATGGTGGCTTTAATGTTCTGAAATCCTCGCTTGCAACGTCATCCTGAATCCTTGCAGGTCTGCTGCCATCTCCATGCACGTTCCTAATCCCATGCTTGGCGTCCATGCTAGATCCATTCCTAAATAATATAAATACATTTGATTTAGGCAGCATCATATTCTCATATATATCAGGAAGGATTCCTAGTAACGAATGTACACGAGATGTGGTTGTAGGAGTATTGGTTGTATCTATCATAGAGATGTCCTCATCATCCTCCCCTTCTTGAATTGAAGTTGTCCTCGATGTAGTCTCATCTTTTTCACCAAGATATGCCTTCAAATCTGGGGTTGTGATGTCCTCATCACATGGCCACGTGGTGGGAGGAGGTTCGTCCGGAGTGGTCAGCTAGACGACAAAGATGACATCATGCGCCTTTAATTATTGGACCGACAGCTCAATGATTGGTCTGACACGGTGGTCTCGATCGGGGAGGCAGCCGCATGACGGTTATGCCCGTCATGACGTGCCGGGCCGGGTGGGCTTTGCGTGTGGGCTAGGCCGTCACGGATCCATGACGGGAAAATCTAACTGTTAGTCTGGCCATCTATGATGCGAGATTCGCCACGGAATTCCAAACCGTCAGTATGAGGCCTCCATGACGGTTTTTGGACTTTTGCTAACGAACTAAAATCGTTATAGACTAGCGAAATGTTCCTAGTGAAAAAAAGGAACAAGCACCATGAAAGGGAAGGAATGTGCAGCCATGAAAAAGAAGCAGAAGTCAGCCAGCCAGCAAGATAAATATAAAGAAGAAGACGGCAGTAAAAGGAAGCGATCCTGCCACTCCCAGCCCAAGGGCGGCGCACCAAATACCAAGAAAAATGAGCCCAAACATATGCCAGTTTAAGGCCGGAGGATGAGTTTGTGGGACTTGGAGTACTGGCCCACCCTTTGAGACATAATCTTGATGTCATGCACATTGAGAAAAATATTTGTGACAATCTTCTTGGAACAATTCTCAAAATGGATGGGAAAATAAAGACACCATTAATGATAGGTGTGACATCGGGAAGCATAGCTTGAATGTTCTAAAACATTTACAATTGGAAAATAAGGAAGGGGAAGTCTACTATGAGTTACCAGAGGCTCTATATGCCCTTTCTCGAGAACTTGCGTGTGCATTCTGTCAATTCCTATGGGAGTTGAGGTTTCCAGATGGATATGCTTCGAACTTTGCAAACTGTGTAAGTTCTGATGCGACCAAGGTACAAGTCCTAAAAACACATGATTGTCACATTCTTTTGCAAACCATCTTAGCTACTGGATTGAGAGGAAAAGTAAGTAAGGATATATATGGGGAAATTGCTCAGTTAGGCAGGTTTTTCAGGTACTGTGCAACAAAACTATAAACAAGACCGTGCTGGAAAACCTAGAGGTAGAGATCCCTGAGATCTTATGCAGGCTAGAGTGCATTTTCCCCCAGCTTTCTTTGATGTGATGGTGCACCTAGCATTACATTTACCTTAAGAGGCACGCCAAAGAGGTCATGTGCATTATGGGTGGATGTACCCAGTTGAAAGGCGGTTGTACACTTTGAAGCACTATCTGAGAAACAGGGTACATCCAGAAGGTTCTATTGTTGAGGGATATGTTATCGATGAATGTCTCACATTTTGCTCCGGATACATGGATGATGTCAACACAGTGTATAACAAGGAACCAAGAAAGTCAGCTTTTGAAGATCTTGATGCCTATGATGTTCAAGTTTTTGGGCACGGAGTTAAATTTATTTTGGCATGCAATTATGGTGGGGAAAATACTGCAGAAGTTTTTAAAATGGTGTGGTATGTTTTGCACAACAGTGATGAAACGGTTGAATATAGACGGTATGTTTTCACATCTTAGCTTGCCTACTTTTATGCATCCATACTTAACTATGTCTGGACAACTGACTTTAAAAAAAAAGTCGATACAAAAATGAATTAACCCAGCAAAGGGTTCGAGACATTGACAAAGCAATGAGAACAGGATCTGTGGACTGGTTCGAGAAAGAAGTTAGTTTTTGCTCTTCATTCACGTGTTGCTAGATCTATTTGATATATGTTGTCACTGAAGATTTGTCATATATTTCTTTGCTTGTGGTGTTGCAGCTTAAGGAGGAGATGAGAAGGGGAATTATGGTAAAAAAGGATCTCTTCGGGCGTTGGGCTGTTCTCCAGATTTCAGGGTCACGAGATACTCAAATTATGTTTGGGGGACGCAGCTGGGGAGCGACGTCCCCCAAACGCGGCATGAACAAAACGCGTCCCCCAAACGCTAAATCTGGCGCTGTTTGATCATCTCCATCCGCGTCCCACAAAGCGTCGCTCAAACAGCGCTGGATCGAGAGTTTGGGGGACGTGTTTTCTTCGTGCCGCGTTTGGGGGATGTCGCTCCCTAGCCGCGTCCCCCAAACGCTACCCCCAAACTTGTTTTCACATAAAAAACTTTTTAAATTTTTTTTGCATTTTCATTTCAATAGAGAGGATAATTACATAAACTAATACATAATTGGGAACATGGTTTTACACAACTAATACATAGTTTGGAACATGGTTTACACAAAATAATACATAGTTAAAACATTGCAAAATGAGTAAACCTAACTAGTGTTGGCCTCGTTGATTTCGTATGTTCGCTGCCTAGAAAGAATACTCTCGGTCACTCTCAGTCACCCAAACTGGAAAATCCATCTGGTAATGATAGCTCTGTTGATCCTATGCATGGAGAACATACACAAACCTCCATGACCATTTTCTGCGAAGAAAGAACACTCGGCGTGTTCAATTGTCGTCCTCTTCATCGTCATCGTGGCAGTGCCTGCGGCAGGGCGTTTCATCGAACACCTTCACGCTCATCTCCTCGTCGCCTTGGTAGGAGAATGTGAGGACGCAACCGGCTTGGAGGTCATGGAAGCGCGCAAACTTCTCCCAGCCGGTGTGGAGGTACATCTTGCCGCGTCCGTCGAAGAGCATGTCCACCGGCCACCGGCAGAAGTCGCAGCCAGCCTCCCGCAGCTGCAGCATGGCTAGCTCATTACCGGCGACAAACTCGGTGAACTTATCCGGCAGCCTCTAGATACCGAGTGGGTCGCCATTGAGGACGACGATGAACTTGAACTCCCACTCCCCCTCGGAAGACGACAATGGCGCAGGCGACGGCGACCGTGCAGGTCTTGCTGCTCCAGCACGGCCGCGGCCTCGGCCTCGACCTCTACCAGCCATGGAATAGCCCTCGACTCTTGAGATGGTGGCGGCTAGGGTTGGGGAGAGAGGAGCTAGAGTTTGTGTGTGAGGGACGATGCGAGAGAGCCCCTTTTTATAGGCTGGAGGGAGGCGGGGGAGCGGTGGCGCTCGTTAACGCCGACAAAGAGAGCTAGGCGCGATGAGACGCATCGTTGCGCCTCTACGGAAACTGCACCATCGCTGCGCGCCAATAACTTCCGTCGCGAGGTAGGCGAGGGTTAGGTTAAATTTTTATGTGTCAATGACGTGTTGGGCCCACCACTTCCCGTCGCTTCTCGTTGTGTCCGGTGTTTTCGGAGCGCCGGATATCTTATTGAGCCACGTCGGACGGAAGGAGGCTTTGGGACGCGCTACTGGAAACGAAAAAATATCCGACGCGCCCCAAAATCCTTTTAGAGACGCACTAACATCCGCTTCCATCATTTGGTGGAACATGAACTCATTGTCGCTATCCGTAGTCTATGAAAATCAGACGATAAAGCAATCAAACTATGAGACATTGTATCAAATTTACCTAGGAATTTTTTGGATAGAAAGTTACTGTCTTTTTTCCTTAGTATGTGAACCCATTGTCGCTGCCAGAAGGAATTTTTTTTTCATTTGAACTGATTGTGAGCTCTGAGAATTTGTCTTTGTTCCAAGTTATTTAAATGAGCTCATGTTCTCACGAAGGAAAAAAAAAGGTTAGGTGAAGTCTCCCACTTCTACACATGGAACTCCATGATACTCCTAAATTTAAACGTAAATTTTAGATTTAAATACGTAAAATAATACTGCTAGATAAAGACCGACCTTCGCGAAAAAAAAAACATGGCCAGGCACATAGTACGACCGATGATCTCCCTCTCCCTCGCGTCGCCCCTCCAGGCAACCGAGGGGTGAAACCCTAGACCCCGCCGCCGCCACCTCCCCTCCCTCTCCTCCCCCTCTCGTCGCCCCTGGAGGCGGCCACCGACAAGGCAGTGCGGCGTCGGTGAAGGGGGCAGCGGGGAACTTCTCTCTGGCCCCTGTGCGCAGTTGTAGGGAGGAAGAGGACCGTGTGGGGATTGGCTTCCGCCGTTGGGAGTCGACGGCCCTCCTCCCTTCGTCCCGCACTCCGGTGTGGCCTCTCCGGCGCTTGGGAGTGGTAGCCGCTGGCTGGGTGCTCTCCGACGACCGGGCTGGGGCCATGGATCAAGGGCGGCGGCCTTGGGCGCGCGGTGGGGCGACGTCGACCTGGCGGCAGGTGGCGGGTGCCGGTGCTGCAATCGCGCTCTTCGGCCGTGCGGGCGGTGAAGGGGCGGCGGGTGTGGGCATGGTGCGGAGGTCTCCCCGATGGTCCTCTGGCACCAGATATGAGACTGTTGTTGCTCCTCCCTGGGGTGCTCGTCCCACCTCCCCGGCCTCGGACTCCCTCCGGTGGCTGGTGGGTGTGGTCGGATGTAGGCTCTGGACTGGGGAAACCCTTGGCTGACGGTGGCGGCCACGACATTGATGATGCTGACGGTGTTGTTCTCCTTCTTGAAGGCGACATCGAGGTTGTATCCCCTCACTCCATGCCCTATCTATCTCGAGTGCAATCCCAAAACTTCGGTTTGGACGGTGGCTACGCTCTGGTGTTGCCATTCCCTCGTGGGAGGCGTCGTTTTGAGATAGCGGGTTTGGGTGGATGAACTCGGCGGAGGTTGGTAGGCATTGTCTTTGCCTGCTCCTGGCATCTTGGTCTGGTGTGTTGTGGTTTGGGCTGCAGGTGGTAGCGATGTTCGTGGGTGGCGGCGAGGCGAGTGCTCGGAGTCCTTTTTCCCGACGGTAACTTCCAATACCCATGCACGCTCAAGGAGAGCGGTATACCTCCGACAGGTACGGCGCTCTCCGATCCGGGGCGAGAAAATAGGCAGCTTTCTTTGGAGGTGGAAACGGATGGTGTTTGAGCTTTGCTTGGCCTCTAGAGGTTGACGATGGTGCGAGTCCCTCAATGGGGTCTTCTTCACCAACTTCGAAGCCTCTTCAGTCGGATCGCAAGCTGGTCTCGAAACTTAAGTTGTGTTCCATTTTTTCTCTCTTGTTTATTTGTTGTTTTCGTCTCTTGTTAGCTGGTTTTCAACACTTCGTAACAACTTACCAGCAAAGATCTTACAACCTAATTTCTAGAAATGGTACGACTGATCGACGCACGCCGAGTCCACCCGAACAGGGTGAGTACTCCCCGAGTCGGCCCGACGAGTACGCTAGCGCATGGCATCCATATCGCTAGCTCAATCAATCACCTACGCGCAGTGTTTCTAATCAGCTAGCTCTATTCATTACATGCATCTACCAGGACAAGACATTTCTGAACCCAGGTGTAGATGCTCTTGATTTAATAAAAAAATCGAAATAAATAGCAAAAAAAAATTTAAAAAATCTGAATTTTTTGGAAAATGAACATGAACACTGGTTCTAACTTTACACCAAAAATCTTCAGAAAAAGACTTACGTAGTGATCTGTGCAAAAAGACAAATTGAAATGATGTAAGAAACAAATCTAGACGTTCTAAACAGCACCGTATTTTAGCTTTTTTGCACAAACCACTATAGATGTCTTTTCTCGAAAACTTTTGGTGTGCAGTTTGAACACTTTATCATGTTCATTGTCCAAAAATATTAGATTTTTTAAAATTATTTTACTATTTGTTTTGATTTTTTTATTAAACCAGGAGCATCTACACCCCAGTTCAGATTTGGTTTTTCGCATCTACCAACATAACTATTCGCTAGCTCAGTTTTGTTTCATGAAAAATGACTTTAAACAGGGAGTGGTGTTTTAGAACATGGGAGCATATGCTCCCTCTATTTTGAAATGGATCTTACACATATTTTGAATTTCAAAAAAATTAAAACCAAAAATTCGCATGTAAATCTTCTCGTGCTACACGCTTACAAAGTTGTTTCATAAAAAATCGACTTATCATGTGACGTGTGTAAAAAAGATAAAACGCAGTGCTAAAAATAATGCTTTTCACAAGGTAAGTTTTCTCTTTTTTATATAGACCACAAAAATTATTGATTTTTCGTGAAACTTGACGAACAAACATATATTATGAAGATTTACATGTAAAAAATTTTGTTAAAATTTTTCGACATTTCAAAATACGATTTTTTAGTAGAGGGTGCATACGCACCCGGGAGCCGAATTGAATTTCCGCTTTAAATATATAGTCCCTCCGTCTTAAAATCTAATGTGTCTAACGATTAGACAAAAGTTAAATCTTAGTAACTTCGATTAAATATTTAGAAAGAAATATTTGCATCTACAATATCGAATGGACACATTAAAAAATAACTTCATGGTATTGATATTGATTTAGTATTGTAAATGTTCATATTTTGTATATAAACTTAGTCAAACTTAAAAAACATTAATTTTTAACTAATTCTTAGACCGTCTTGCATTTTAGGATGAAGAGAGTACAATAATTTGACGTACGAGTACCGTTACATTCAATAGACGTGATACACTTATATATAAAAATTAATTACATACACGGATGAGTACATGTATAGGTACAGTCACGCACACAAGCAAGTACAAGTACAGAAATAGAGTAGCACACACGAACAAGTACAAGTACGCACACAAGCAAGTACATGTACAGAAGTACAGTCACACACACGAACAAGCACTGGTGGAAAAAGGGCCTTTGGTCGCGGTTCGCAACTGCCATTAGTCGTGGTTGCGCAACCGCGATCAAAGTAGCGCGACTAAAGGCACCCCCCTTTAGTCGCGGTTGCTTACGAACCGCGACTAAAGGCCCGTCCACGTGGGCGCCAGGCGACCGTCGTGGCGGAGGCCCTTTAGTCGCGGTTCTTCTGGCCGACCGCGACTAAAGGCCGCCGCAGGTTTAGGGTTTTAGGCCCCCCCTAAACCTGCCCCCCCCCCCTAAACCTGCCCCCCCCCCCTAAACCTGCCCCCCCTCCCTAAACCTGTTTTCTGTTTAATTTGTATTGTTTTATTTCTTTTGTGCTTTATTGTAATTTTGAAGGAGTTTCACATATTCTACGGTACTACATACATGCATGCATATGAATGTACAATTTCAAACAAATTTGAAATTAGAACCAAAAAGAATTCAAGAGGAATATACAATATATATTCAATATCATCGGATGACCATATACAAGTTTGAACAAGTTTCCATACATAATTTAATGCATGTATAGTTCTACGTCCTCTACGTAGTGTTGTCCTGTAGGATCGATGACTTCCCTCGCGAATCATCCAGCTAGTTCCTCTTGAAGTGGTCGGAAGCGAGCTTCTGGACTAAGCGTCTTCCGGAGGTTATTCCTCTTGATGTTGATCTCAGACGACTGGTCCCGCTCATTGGTGTATCTCCGGATCCTCTCACAAACATAGTATCCACATAGATTGGTCCCCGGTGGCTGAATATCCCCGGTCGTCCGCATCTGCCCTTTTAAAATGTAGCTCTTTTTGAATTCACCGACCTTTTCATCTACGAACCGTCTCCAAACCCTACGAGGCAAAGAAAATTAAATGAACAAGAGAGTTATTAATTAGTTATTTGATATTAGGAAATGATGAACGAAATAGGCCGATCGATATAGAGCGCAAATGAATGAAAACAATTACTTTTGCATCATTTTTCTCATGTCGGCCCAAAGCGCCGCATCCATATTCAGAGAGTCGTGGACGAGAACTGTGGAGGTGTGAAATTGAATTACCATCGGAATCCAGTGGAACCTGCGGACACGATACATGCACAGTCATGCATATATAACTCATCGATTAGCCACATACCATGCATGGAGTAAACAAAAGAGAATGTGCTCAAGACAAAAACACTCACCCAAAATGGTAAGAAAATAGAATATCACTTTTGAGTTCCTGTTTTCTAAGAAACCGCCACAGGTCTTCCTCCACGTCGGCGGGGTGGTGTTCTAACACATATGAATTAACGATGTGTGGGTCAATGAACCCAACATCATGGATGTTCCTTATTTGCATTTCCCGCTTCTTCATTCTTCATAATAGCGTACACAACAAGATAGTTAGGACAATATATAGTGCGAGGCAATGAACGAGATGGGGTAGAAATTAATAAATCACTTACAGAACGTAGCAACTGATGATAGATTTGTCGAGGTCGCGCAGATTGAACAGCTGGAACAATTCACTCCGATGAATTGTTATATAGTATTGTTTGAAGTGATGCTCATATCTAACTTCCGCATAAATATAGTCTTTGGTGTTTTTAAGTTTTATGTAACCCTTGTACCAATTTAGCAGACCTTTCATTTGTCGAGGTAGATCCTCTTCCTGCGCAGGCTCGACGAGAGGGCCATTCTTCACATATGTAAATACTACGTCCTTCATTGGCGCCTCATCAAGGCCTAACGAGTGCACGAAGAGTGATACCTAAGGTGGCCGCTTGTTCTCTGGCACTCGTTACAGTCAATCCATGTGCTGCCGCAGCTGCTATGATATCGGGGGCATCCGGACCAGCGGCTTGCACTATGAGCGGGGCGATCGATTGTTTACTTTGTTCCCCGAGCTGGGCAACTTCTTTCCCCCTTTCTAATTTTTTCTCGGCCTCCTCCAAGGCTTTCTTCTCCTGCTTCTCCGCCAACTCTTGGTTCCTCTTGAACGCGAGTGCTTGCCTACGAAGTTCACGTGCATAGTCGTCGAGGCAGATTCTTTGCGGCTTGGGACGGTGTGTTCAAAAATGACTTAGCCCACTTCTTTTGCTCATCGGAAAATGCTGGCTTGGGCTCGCCCTCTATTTTCTTCTTGCAGCTCGCCTTCCATTTCTCTAAATCAGCAGCCGCGCCCGCCTCGACTTCCTCGGCACTACATTCCCAAGGCCTCGTGGGGAGAGGCTTCGATGATACCTCCGGTACCTTTGTTTTCTTAGGTACGTAAGGGTCCGGGTTAATAATCCGGGACTGCTACTTACGCTTCTTCGCCGGAGGTGGATTGGGGGCGGCGTGCGCTACCCGCCCGGGGCGGACTAGGGGCGGCGGCTGCTTACCCGCCGGGGTGAATGGGGGGCGGCATCGGCCCTCGTGAAGGAGGTGTAGGTGAAGCACCACCACCACCACCGCCACCGCTGCCACCACCACCACCGTAGGGGGGTGGACTTGTTGGCGCCTCGCCTGGAAACTTGATAAACTTCTTCTGCCATAGAATGAACTGGCGCTTGACATCTCCAAGTCTTGTCGCCCCTTCAGGTGTAGCAATGTCAATGTCCGGGTCCTCAAACCCTTGGACTATGTCCTCCACCGTGACACGAGCATAGCCATCTTGAATGGGGTTGTTGTGGTGGAGTGCTCCAGGTGGTAAAGCACTGCCGATGGCTACCTTCATGGACATGTTCCCGATAGGATAATACGGATGACATGCTTTCATCTCCTTTATATCGTCCACGGGGTAGCGAGGAGGCTCCGGTACAGTAATTTCGACCACCGGAGGCTCCGGTGCGGTAATTTCGATCGTCGGTGCACCGGCCGATGGGGCCTCCGTGGAAGCCACGGCTGCTTCTCCGCGGCTGGCTTCCGAGATCCAATGGATGATCTTCATGCTTGCGCCCGAGCTGCATCTCTTTCGGCTACTAGTACACTCACGGTTTTCTTCATGACATCCATTTCCGATGCCAACCGCGCCACAACATCTGCTTCCCGATCCATCTTTCTCTTACGGCTTCCGTAACCGTACGGGTCATCGTTGCGGGGAACCCTATTTTCCACGGAATGGGCCCCATGCCTCGTACACGTCCTCCGTGTTCGGGATTCCCGAGGGCTTTTGTCGGGCGTCGTTCTCTCTGTTGAACTTGATCCTCCCCTCTTGAGCATCCCTCATTGCCTCAATAAGCTTTTGGGTGGGTGTAATTATTTTGCCCTGGTAAACACACTCCCCTGTCTCCGGGTTCAGCGATCCCCGTTGCCCGTACCACCAGCTTTTGGCCCTTGGGTCCCATCCCTCTGTACCTGGACGGATTCCTCGCGTCCTCAGCTCGTTATCCATCTTCTCCCACCTAGGCTGCCAAAAGCGATACCCTCCTGGCCCCATTTTATGATTGTACTCCTTCTTGGCTGCATTATCCTTATTTTTTTCGATATTTCAAGGAACTGCTCCGATTTCTTTTGCTTCACAAATTCTGGCCAATCATGTTGCGGTTTCTCATATTGTCCTTTGAAATCCGGAGTCTTGCCCTGCTTGACAAAGTCATGGGCTAGATTTTGCTTGTATTTCCGGAATGCGTTGGACATCTTAGAAAGAGCGAACTGTTTGACTAGCTTGCACCTCTCCTTGTTTTCCGCAATCTTGTTACCCTCCTCATCACATTTGTGGTATTCCGGAGGTAGAACGAAATGTTCCATAAGCTTTTTGAAGCAATCTTTTTTTGTTCTCTTATCGACAAAAGTGAAACCAACACGTGCCTTCTTTGGCTCATTCCACTCCTGGACGGTGATCGAGACGTTGTCTCTAACAACGGCTCCGCATTGGCTGATAAACTTGGTGGCGTTCTTGCTGGGCTCCAGCGGCCTGCCGGTTGCTTCCTCGACAACATCAATGGTGCATGTTTCTCCTGATTTCATCGTCTTGGTTGCGCCACGCTTTGACGACGACGTACTCGATTGTTTCGACGATCTGGCCGAGGGCTAAAATAAGAAAGAGAGTCGCGCGCGTTAGTACACACATATTTATTCAAATCAGTTAGTTTGTATCACCAGAGGCTCAATGTATATATATATACCTCGGCGCCGGAGGTGGTTGCTACTTCCAATTGAAGATCGTCGTTTATCGACGTTTCTTTGGCACCATCTTGCTGACCATGCCCTTCATCTTCACCGTCAAGGTTCAGATAAGAATCGATATCATCTTATTCTTGTCCGGTCGGCACATATAGAACATCGCCTTTTATGATGCCGAAGATATGTTCTTCAGCGTCCGGATCATAGTTTTCCATAATTGGGTCAGCTCTATCGTCCGCCATATGTCAGTCCTGAAAACATGTAGTCAAAACAAATTAATTAAGTGCAGAAGGGGGGCGGTTGCGGTGGCGAAAGGGCAGTGCCAAAAGGAGGGGGCCGGCAAGCTGGAAGGGGTGGGAGAGGGTGTCGCGGAAGAGCGCGTGTGTGCGCCGGGAGAGATTGGAGGGGCCGGGGCGCCGGCGGGCGCCGCCCTAGCTATTGCATGTGTGCGTGTGTGGCGCGTGCCCCCGGCTGGCCGCCGGCCTCCCTCTCCCCCTGTCTGTGTGGCGCCGGTGGTCTCAAATTATTTAGTTAATTTTAAGTCTCAAATTTTAAGTCTCAAATTTTAAGTCTCAAATTTTTAAGTCTCAAATTTTAAGTCTCAAATTTTAAGTCTCAAATTTTAAGTCTCAAATTTTAAGTCTTCTTTTAGTTTTTTAAGTCTCAATTTTTAAGTCTCAATTTTTAGTTAATTTAAATGTCGAAATTAACAAGAACTAAAACTAAAAAAAAAATTGGCCGGGGGTACGCGCGCATCGCGCGCGGCGCCCACTGTGGCCGGCGCCTCTCTCTGGCCGGCGGCGCGCCGGACCATTTCTCGCGGCGCCGCCCCCTTCCTCTCGTGCGGCGCCGCCCCTTCCTCTCGTGCGGCGCCGCCCCTTCCTCTGAGTGGCGCGGCGGCTGCGGCGCGACACGGCGCGGCACGGGCGGCGGCGGCGGTTTGGATAGGGTCCTTACGGGCGCGGCGAGAAGAGAAGATGGAGGAGCCGGCGATGGCGGCGACGGCGCGGAGACGATGACGCCGGCGACGGCGTGGAGACGACGAGGGCGGCGCGGAGACGATGATGATGGCGGCGGCGTCTCAGAGATCAGCACAGTTCGGGCGGAGAAGAAGAAACTGCGCGGCGGTTCGCGCCGCGGGAATATATAGGGACCCCCCTTTAGTCGCGGTTGGGGTCGCCAACCGCGACTAAAGGGGTACCTTTAGTCGCGGTTGGCCACACCAACCGCGACTAAAGGGTTTTTCACCGGGTTTTTAATTTCCCGCGCGCAAGGACCTTTAGTCGCGGTTGGCCAGGCCAACCGCGACTAAAGGTCTTTTTGAAAATACTTTTCTTTTTTGAAAATCATATAATACATATAATATATCAATAAATACAGAAAAATAAAACTAATTCAATTCAAAATGTTAAAAATACAAATAATATATCAAAAAATTCAGAAAAATAAAACTAATTCAATTCAAATTCTTAAAAATACAAATAATATATCAAAAAAATCAGAAAAATAAAACTAATTCAATTCAAATTCTTAAAAATACAAATAATATATCAAAAAAATCAGAAAAATAAAACTAATTCAATTCAAATTCTTAAAAATACAAATAATATATCCAAAAAATCAGAAAAATAAAACTAATTCAATTCAAATTCTTAAAAATACAAATAATATATCAAAAAATCAAAAAAAATACTTCCCGCCACTTTCTTCCCGCCACTTTCTTCCCGCCTCTTTCTTCCCGCCACTTTCTTCCCGCCTCTTTCTTCCCGCCTCCTGTCTTCCCGCTCCCATTTTTCCCGCCATTTGTCACTACATATAGGTAGCCCGGCTTGGCCAGCATTATCACATCTCTACAATCTCTCATCACTCTCTCATGGCTTCCACCGCACCCACTCTAACCTACCAGCAGGTGGAGGAGCTTTGCGCCTCGAATTACCCTTGCCCACCGGGCTACCGCGTCCCTGCCGGCTGGAGCCTAAGCGCCGGCGGCGTGCCGGTCCCTCCCGTCCCTCAGGGTACTGCGCGCCGGGCGTCCATCACGAACCACTACTACCTCGACCTCACGCCGGAGCAACGGATGAATCCCCGCTGGCATCCCGATAACTAGCATACTTGGGACGCCTTCTTCATCAATCGGCGTGAGAGGGCGCTCGCCAGGTATGAGGAGGACGGTCCGCCTCCCGGAAACTTCCACGAGGCCGGCCGTCGGCTATGGTGGTACGGCCGGACTCGCGAGAGCGTCATGGACTACATCACGGCCGGCGATATCCCCGCCTGCGCTACCCTCGGTTCGAGCCACGAGCACCGCCCGACGACGGCGACGACGGCAGCGGCGACGACGCCGGCAACTTAGAAGGCGACGACTACCGGTACAACGGCGGCGGCTATGAAGACTACGAGTATGCATATTATACGCCTAGGCAGGAGTATGACTAAATCACTCCAAAATTAATGTATGCGGGAGTATGACTTAGTCACTCCAAATTTCCTCGTATGCGGGAGTATGACTTAGTCACTCCAAATTTCATGTATGCGGGAGTATGACTTAGTCACTCCAAATTTCCTGTATGCGGGAGTATGGCCGAATCACTCCAAATTTCATGTATCATCGAGTGCTATCTCGAGTCAATTGAATCATTCGAAAATGGACACCAAAGACATCACGGGTAATATAATTGACATGATCCATTCAACAAAGTTTGGTACAATAAATTATTACACATCATTTCTTTCCTTGTGTCCCCGCTTGCTTACGATTGTGCCGTATCCATGGAGCATCCTCATCATTTAACTTAATGCTTGGGTCGGTGTTCACTTTGAAGGGCGGAATTTCAGCAAACATATTATAATCTATCGACATGTCTGTCTTGTCCTCCACTCCCACGATGTTTCTTTTCCACTGAAAGAACAATGTGGCGCTTTGGATCATCGCATGATGTACTGATCGTTTTCTTATCTTTCCGTTTCCTCGGTTTGCTACTCATGTCCTTCACATAGAAAACCTGAGCGACATCTTTCGCTAGGACGAATGGTTCGTCAAGGTAACCAAGATTGTTGAAATCCACCATTGTCATTCCGTATTGCTGGTCCACCTTTACCCCACCTCCTATTAGCTTGAACCATTTGCACGGAACAAAGGGACCCTAAAGGAGGGTCCATAGTCAAGTTCCCATATCTCCTCTATGTAACCATAATATGTGACCTTTTGCCCATTCTCGGTTGCTTGCATCAAAGCGGACACCACTGTTTTGGTTGGTGCTCTTTTTATCTTGGGCGATCGTGTAAAATGTATTCCCATTTATCTCGTACCCTTGGAAAGTCGTTATAGTCGAAGATGGTGTCTTGGCCAACATGTACAGCTGATCTACAACATCTTCGTCATTCATTAAATATTTTCTCAACCAACTGCCGAAAGTCTCCATGTGGGCCTTCCTAATCCAGGATTCAGGCTTCCCAGGGTTGTCCGAGCGTAAAATATTCTTGTGTTTCTCAAAGTACGGAGCCACCAAGCTGGAATTGGTCAGAACTGTGTGGTGTGCTTCGGTCGGAGAATGGCCGTCCATACATATCGTTGATTTCCTTCCGATCGTGCCTTTTCCACTTAGTCTCCCCTCGTGCCGCGATCGAGGAAGACCAATCGGCTTAAGGTCAGGAACAAAGTCAACAGAAAACTCAATTACCTCCTCATTTCCATAGCCCTTGGCGATGCTTCCTTCTGGCCTAGCACGGTTACGAACATATTTCTTTAATATTCCCATGAACCTCTCGAAGGGGAACATATTGTGTAGAAATACGGGACCGAGAATGGAAATCTCATCGACTAGGTGAACCAGGAGGTGCGTCATAATATTGAAGAAGGATGGCGGGAACACCAACTCGAAACTGACAAGACATTGGATCACATCGTTCTGTAACCGTGGTAGAACTTCTGGATTGATTACCTTCTGAGAGATTGCATTGAGGAATTGTTGACTGCCAAAACCCACCGGCGGGCAGCGGCCTTGTCAACACTGTAGAGCCGGGGGGAGCCTAGAGCTGCGGCTGGCTGAGACCCCTCCGAGCGACGGCCCGCAATGCTCTTCTGGTCACACGCGGCGTTGCGAAGTGCAAGGGCGTGCCACCTGACCTATACCTGGTCGGGAAGGTGATGAGATTGCCTCGCTTAGTTTCCTGCAGGGCATACATGTAAACGTTAAATACGAGCCTCGATCGGCTCTCGGGTTATCTCGTGAATCGGCTCAAAGAGCCGATCCACCCATGATCCGTACGGGGTGTACGAATACTTGGTGGTCCTGCTTGATCAAGATGTAGCTAATGAGATCTACGACGATTTAGGGTTTTCACCACATAATCGGATCATCCTACTCCGAGGTTGGGCCGGATGGCCACGCACGGTGCTCGTAAGCCGATCCTAAACAAGGCCAAAAAACCAACATGAAGTTGATCCTAGGAACATCCCGTTTAGGACTTGCGAACGCCACCCTACGTGCCACAGGATCCTCCCCCTTTGTAAGGCCAAACTATTGCAGATATTAAACTAATCCTTGTAGAACAAGGAGCAATCGTAACGGATCAGATCTACTAAATAATGATCAAGCGGGGTGCCGCCCCCACACCTGAGATAGGCGTGAGGACGGCTAGATATGCAAGGGTTGCACTACGTAAGCATGCTTAAACGAAGAACAATGCTAACCCTAACACATCTAATGATAACTACGTTGCTCGCCATCAAAAGCGCTTCGATACGAGCAACGCATGAACAACGTGGGGCTTGTGCTGCCTAGATCGCAAGATGCGATCTAGGCAGCATGTCGCTACCCGATAGAAACCCTCGAGATGAAGGAGTTGGCGATGCGCCGAGATTGGTTTGTTTTTGGGGTTGAACGTGAGTTGTTGTTTATTCCATAAAACCCTAGGTACATATTTATAGTCCAGGGGACTTTCTAATGCGGGCGTGCACTAAACCGTGCACGAGACAAACTCTAACTTTTAATCTAACATACAATCTACCATAAAGATACACGGGCAATTCAGCCCAATTCCTTCGTGTCAGGCCGCTTCAGGATTTTCCATACATACTCTTCCAAGCCCATCTTGATCGCGGCCCACCTCCTGATCGCGGTTAAATTCCGGTGATAACACATGCCCCCCTGGTTTTGGAAATATTATTTCCAAAATCATCATGTTCTTTTCCCGTCGGGTCATGTCGTGGCAGAGCAGAGCTGTTGCAGTATCCATCATCATTATGCCCTGTCTTCTCAGCTTCTCTGGGTGCCCCCCCCGAGCCGATTCTGTCAAGAAAATTGATGGTATCGGCTCTGTTGAATAACATGTTAAACCCAGGCAGAAAGGTAGGTGAGGATAATTTTGGCCGATTGCTGGAATCGGCCTCCACGTTGCTTGCTCGTTGAAGGTTTTGTAAGTTCCCTTCGTAAATTTTTGGGGCCGATCACAAGGATCAGCCTCTCCTGGTTTGCCCATTGGTTTGATCTTGCTACTTGGTCAGGCTGGATGAAACCAACCCAACCTCTGACTTGATGCGCCTGCTGTCGTCCACCTTGTGTGCTCCGTAGAGTCGTGGAGCGCTACGCTCTGTCGGCAAGACGAGTACCATGTTTGTGCCAGCCGATGTCTCATCATCGGCTTTCCTCTGCTTAGGGCGCCACTCCATTTTCCGTGGACGACCCTCTTCATCCAGGGTTCGCTGAACTTTTGCAGCCAGGTCAGGCCGTGCCTTCCTTAGCGTATGCGGGTACAACCTTTCGGCTTCCTCCAGGGCCGCGCAATCGCTGAACCCTGCGCTTCGGAACGGCTGAGTCCGTCGGGGCACCACCTCGGCCGGTGGTACTGTCTTCTTCCACTTCTCCCTCGTCTTCGAATCTTCAAGATCCGCCCAACGAGGTGACTCGGCGCGTTTGCTTTGTGGCGGGAGAGGCCCTAAGCGCTCGAACACGGACACGTTGGCTGCCTCCTTCTTTTTCTGATTGCATTCGGGCAATTGCCGATTGTGGGCAATCGGCTCATTCCTGAATCCCAGCAGTGTCTGAAGAAGGGGCAGTCCCAGTGTCTGTTGTTGTCATCTTGCTCCCTGGATGCTTCCGCGGCACAGCGCTCGTGCTCCTCCTCATCGTGATCCTGCCGACGATATCTTCTGGCTTCTCTAGCCAAACGATCTTCTCTATCACCGTAATTGGGTCGCCGGCGTTGACCATACTGACTAACATATTTGTTGAGGAGGTGATCAGAGAGGGTCGCCGATATCTTATATTCTTCACCTCTCCCTCCGTGACATAGCGCTTGCCATCATGACGGAGCCGATCGCGTGGAGCGGCCTCATCCGTATCCTTGCTTCATGAGAGCAGCTGCCCTCATCTCCATCTTTGCCAGAGTGGTTTCCAGGCCCTACCATGTTGATGCTGAACGAGGGACCCGGCTGGCAACCTTCAGGGTAGGTGATTTCTACCATGTTAACGGCGGGGAAGGGTTGGGTGTCGACCTTCATGGCGTACTGGTTGAAAATTAGCCGCCCCTTCTCTATCGCCGCTTGGATATGCCGACGCCACACCCGGCGGTCGTTGGTGGCATGGGAAAGCGAGTTGTGGAATTTGCGAGTACGGCTTTCCGTTTAGCTCTTTCGCCGTGGGGAACTTGAGACCTTCAGGAACCGTCAACTGTTTCTCCTTGAGCAGGAGGTCGAAGATTTGTTCAGTCTTGGTCACGTCAAAATCAAATCCCCTGGGCGGCCCTGGTGGCTTTACCCATTTGCAGGCCACGGGGGTTCCTCCCTGAGTCCACTCAGCCACTGCTATCTCTTGGCCTCCCGCAGGCACTTCATCCTCCTCCGTATCGACCATGATTACTGCACGCTTGAACTTGTCTTGGTACAGGTCGGGGTGGCGCTGTTCATATGCTGATAGTTTCTGAACCATGTGCGCCAGCGAGGGATAATCTGCTTGGGAGGCCATGTCCTTGAGCTGTGTTGCAAGGCCTGCTACTGCCAACTCGACCGCTTCCTTTTCGGTTATACGAACCGAATAACATCGGTTCCTAAGATTCCTGAAGCGCTGGATGTGATTCTCGTCACCGTTTCCCCGCGCTTCGACGTAGTTGTGCTAGATCGGCAATGCCGGACTCGGAAGCTTCTGAATGGTATTGCATATGGAACTGTTCTTCCAACTCGCTTCCAAGACTGGATGGAGTTCGCTGGTAGAGAGGTGTACCATCCAAAGGCCGATCCCGTGAGGGACCGTGAAAAGAGCCTCACGCGTAGCTGATCCGACACCGAAGCCGGTCCTAGTTGAGCCGGTATCGGCCGACGTGCTCGATGGAGCTGGAGCCATCCGATCCACTGAATTTGGAGAAGTCGGGGAGCCGATACTTTGGTGGCAGCGGGATCATCTCGTAATCGTCGTGGTACGGCTTGGAATAGCCGACCGCCCCTCTTTTCGGCATCATGCCGAACTGGTCTCTCGCATGGTACCGATCTGATCCGCTCGTGCTGGCCGTAGGAGTTGCACTCGAAGATTCGCCGGGGTGGCGTACTTGGCCTGCCACGTTTGCTTCTCCAGGCTCCGAGCCGACTGCAGGAGCTGGGCTCGGGAGTTTCGTCGGTGTGGCGTATTTAGTTAGCCACGTCCGCTCTCGTCGCCGACGTTCCTCCTGTCTTCGCCGGAGTCCCCGATGTTGTGGCCTGGTTTGTGAGTGCCCGGTCACCACAATCCGGCACATACATGCACGCGTACCCATGAGGGATCTCCTTAGGCGCCTCCATTAAGAACCGGTAGTCACCGGGGTCGCCACCAATTCCGCAGACGAGGAATGCCGGTGTAGTCGGCACTTCGGCAGGTGCTGCCAACGCAAATGGCAGCGGTGGACGGGACCGGAATGGCAACTCTCCTTGATGCGTCCCGAGAGCTGGTCCCGACGGCGAGTACTGGTGGCTCATGATCTCTCGGATCACGCGCGAGCGACACGCTCCGAGCACGTTGACCAAGTTCTCGAGTGGCGGTGTAGCGAGTGAGCCACCGGGTAGTTGATCTCCGCCGCGGCACCCCGGTGCGTTCCTCCGACGGGGAAGAAAGGTCTACCCCATCGAGTGCACCTTCTCGGTGAGAACCCCTTCCATCCGATGCCACCGAACGGGTTCTCTCGAAAAGAGCCGATGAGGTCGGCTTCGAGGGTAGCCTTGATCTCGTTGTATTGCTTCTTGAGGTCGTCGGGCAGATCCTCGTAGGTGACCGGCGTGCCGTCCGCCATCTCGGATGTAGATGGCGATGTGGTTGATGTAGACGATTGTCCCACCGGGCGTGCCGTGAATGTGTTGACTGCCAAAACCCACCGGCGGGCAGCGGCCTTGTCAACACCTGTAGAGCCGGGGGAGCCTAGAGCTGCGGCCGGCCGAGACCCCTCCGAGCGACGGCCCGCAATGCTCTTCCGGTCACACGCGGCGTTGCGAAGTGCAGGGCGTGCCACCTGACCTATACCCGGTCGGGAAGGTGATGAGATTGCCTCGCTTAGTTTCTGCAGGGCATACATGTAAACGTTAAATACGAGCCTCGATCGGCTCTCGGGTTATCCCGTGAATCGGCTCAAAGAGCCGATCCACCCATGATCCGTACGGGGTGTACGAATACTTGGTGGTCCCGCTTGATCAAGATGTAGCTAATGAGATCTACGACGATTTAGGGTTTTCACCACATAATCGGATCATCCTACTCCGAGGTTGGGCCGGATGGCCACGCACGGTGCTCGTAAGCCGATCCTAAACAAGGCCAAAAAACCAACATGAAGTTGATCCTAGGAACATCCCGTTTAGGACTTGCGAACGCCACCCTACGTGCCACAGGATCCTCCCCCTTTGTAAGGCCAAACTATTGCGGATATTAAACTAATCCTTGTAGAACAAGGAGCAATCGTAACGGATCAGATCTACTAAATAATGATCAAGCGGGGTGCCGCCCCCACACCTGAGATAGGCGTGAGGACGGCTAGATATGCAAGGGTTGCACTACGTAAGCATGCTTAAACGAAGAACAATGCTAACCCTAACACATCTAATGATAACTACGTTGCTCGCCATCAAAAGCGCTTCGAGTACGAGCAACGCATGAACAACGTGGGGCTTGTGCTGCCTAGATCGCAAGATGCGATCTAGGCAGCATGTCGCTTACCTGATAGAAACCCTCGAGATGAAGGAGTTGGCGATGCGCCGAGATTGGTTTGTTTTTGGGGTTGAACGTGAGTTGTTGTTTATTCCATAAAACCCTAGGTACATATTTATAGTCCAGGGGACTTTCTAATGCGGGCGTGCACTAAACCGTGCACGAGACAAACTCTAACTTTTAATCTAACATACAATCTACCATAAAGATACACGGGCAATTCAGCCCAATTCCTTCGTGTCAGGCCGCTTCAGGATTTTCCATACATACTCTTCCAAGCCCATCTTGATCGCGGCCCACCTCCTGATCGCGGTTAAATTCCGGTGATAACAGGAATGCACATAGCTTCACAATGGCTACTCGAACATTTTCCGGCAGGAGCCCCCTCAAAGCAATCGGAAGCAATTGCGTCATAATCACGTGGCAGTCGTGAGACTTCAGGTTTTGGAACTTTTTCTCCGCCATGTTTATTATTCCCTTTATATTGGACGAGAATCCAGACGGGACCTTCATACTTCTCAGGCATTCAAAAAAGATGACCTTCTCTTCTTTGGTCAGAGCGTAGCTGGCAGGACCTTGAAACCGTTCCGGATGCAGGTCATCAGGGTCTTTCAAACATTGCTGGTCCTGCCGTGCTTCCTTTGTATCATTTGACTTCCCATACACGCCCAAGAAGCTTAGGAGGTTCACGCAAATATTCTTCGTAACGTGCATCACGTCGATTGCGGAGCGGACTTCTAGGACTTTCCAATATTCTAGCTCCCGGAATATAGATTTCTTCTTCCACATGGCTGCGTGCCCGTCAGCTCCCTTCGGAACTGATTGTCCGCCAGGACCCTTTCCAAAGATGACTTTCAAATCCTTGACCATATCAAATACCTCAGCACCAGTGTGTTCCGCAGGCTTCGGCCGGTGATATGCCTTGGCGTTGTAATGCTTGCCTTTCTTTCTTACTGGATGACCTTTCGGAAAAAATCGACGATGCCCAAGGTACACGTTCTTCTTACAATTTGGCAAATGTACACTTTCAGTCTCATGTAAGCAGTGCATTGTATCCCTTATTTGACAGTCCCGAAAGGTTACTAAGAGCAGGCCAATCGTTGATGGTTACGAAAAGCAACGCTCGTAGGTCAAATTCCTCTTCTTTGTGCTCATCCCACACACGGACACCAGTGTCTGCCCCACAGCTGTAAAAGTTCATCAACTAATGGCCTTAGGTACACATCGATGTCGTTGCCGGGTTGCTTCGGACCTTGGATGAGCATTGGCATCATAATGAACTTCCGCTTCATGCACAACCAAGGAGGAAGGTTGTAGATGCATAGAGTCACGGGCCAGGTGCTATGGCTGGAGCTCCGCTCGCCAAAAGGATTCATGCCATCCGTACTTAGACCAAATCTTATGTTCCTTGCGTCGGCTGCAAAATCTTTGAACTCTCTGTCGATCTTTCTCCATTGCGTTCCATCTGCGGGGTGTCTCAACTCCCCGTCCGACTTACGGTCCTCTTTGTGCCATCGCAACAACTTGGCATGCTCTTTGTTCCTGAACAGACGTTTCAACCGTGGTATTATAGGAGCATACCACATCACCTTGGCGGGAACCCTCTTCCTGGGTTTCTAGCCCTCAACATCGTCACCAGGGTCATCGCCTCTGATCTTATAACGCAATGCAGTGCATACTGGGCATTCATTCAAATTCTCGTATTCACCGCGGTAGAGGATGCAGTCGTTGATGCATGCATGTATCTTCAGAACCTCTAAACCTAGAGGGCAGACAACCTTCTTTGCTTCATACGTACTGGCGGGCAACTCGTTATTCTTTGGAAACATATTCTTCAACATTTTCAGCAAATCCAGTGTGCAGCCCAGCTTTTTCAGACCATCATCGCATCCGGGGTACAGCGCCTTCCTGTGATCCTCTAACATGCGATCCAAATTCTCCCTATCCTTTTCAGTTTTGCAGCGTCTCCGTGCATCAGCAATGGTCCGACCAAGATCATCAACGGGATCATCACGTGCCTCTTCTTCACCTTCCCCTTCACCTTCCCCTTCACCTTCAGCATCCTCCATGAAAGTATCACCGAAATGAGCAAGATAGCTTTCATCGATGAAATCATCCCCTTCTTCATCTTCTTCCATTATAACCCCTCTTTCTCCATGCTTGGTCCAACAATTATAGCTTGGCATGAAACCGTGCCGAAGCAGGTGCATGTGAACATCTCTTGAGGAAGAGTAACCCTTCTGATTCTTACAGTTAACACATGGACAGATAACAAAACCCCCCCGCTTGTTCGCATTAGCCACTACGAGGAAATCTTTCAAACCCGTACTGAACTCGCCGGAGAGTCGGTTACCGTACATCCATTGCCGATTCATCTGCATTATTATAATATAAAATATATAATTAACCATCATGCATTTGTTAAACTAACTAGCTACAAACAATATAAATTAAACAATGAAGTACACACACATGCATATTTTATCAATGACACATCAAAGGTTCAAGTTGCTAACCGTGATCGAGGAGGAAAAAATAAATGAGAAAGCTCAAGTGTGGCTCCAACAATTCATATCATGTTTGTTTCATGCTCTTGGGGCATTTCATCAAACACCTTATGTGCATAAGAGGAACCAAAAGCAAACCTAACACTCACTTGTGAAGTTTGTGAAGAGAATGGCTCCAAATGGCTAAGTGTTGGCTGCTGGATGGGTATATATAGGGGAGGGGCTTTAGTCCCGGTTGGCCTGGCCAACCGCGACTAAAGGCCTTCGGGCACTTTTAGTCGCGGTTGGCCTGGCCAACCGCGACTAAAGCCCCCCACGTGCACCAGCTGGCCACCGTGCGCCCTGGGCCCAGGCCTTTGGTCGCGGTTCGCCACACGAACCGCGACTAAAGACCCCATTAGTCGCGGTTCCTGTAGCTTCGCGACTTATGGGGCTTCCCGGAAGCCTGTTTTTCTACCAGTGAAGTACAGGTACTATCACGCACACGACCAAGTACAGCTACAAAAGTACAGTCAGGCACACGAGCAATGACATGTAGAGTCGTGCATACGAGTAAGTATCGCGCACATGAACAAATACAGGTACAGTCACGCACACGAACAAGTACATTTACCGTGTAAAGAAAAAACTGCACCAAATACACTAAAACAGAAGTATTTATCAATTCAAGAATAAATACGGTTAGGTAGACAACGAAGGGTACAACCATACTACTATGGAGAAAAAATCTCAAAACCTATTAACATGAGATCTAGCGAAGATCTCGATGCAAGGTCTCAAAACTGACAATGATCCATAATTTGAACTTACAGTTTTCAAGATATTTTATTTTGACAAAACGAATCTAAAAATTGAAGGGAAAACTGAGACAACCCACCCACCATCTTTGCTTCTCTCTCCTCTCTCGTCCCATATTATTTCCCCTTACGACGTGGCTAGCAGGAATACCACTTTCTAGAAATTTATTGGCATCACAACACCATTTGACGGGTGCGGAAAGAGTTGGCTCCCTTCGTGAAGTCGGTCTTCTTCTAGAGATTTCGGCAAAATAACAGTTGGTTGTAAGGGCATCTCCAGCGGCGCGAAGCATTTTATTGTCCGCGAGCATCCGTTTGTGTCGCGCCACGGACGCTAAAATGACCGTTTTTATCCGCGCGCCCGTTTGCATCTAGAGGTGGCTCCAGCGGGGCGACGCATTTTTTTATTTGTTTTTTCCTCTTCTCCATTTAAACATAGTTCCAAATATTCCATATTGGAACATGATTTATACAAACTAATACATAATTCAGAACATGGTTTACACAAACTAATACATAGTTTGAACCATGGTTGACACAAATAAAAATATTTTAAAAAAAGAAATCAGTTGTGTTGATTTATGTTTGTTCGCTGCCAAGAAAGAACATTCGAGGGCACACCCAGTCACCCAAACTGGAAAATCCAGCTTGGGACGGTGCCCTTGTTGGTTCTTCCGAGGAAGAACAACCAAAAACCTTCACTACTGGCTTCGTTTGGCCCGTAGCCATATTCGCTGCAAAGAAAGAGCCTGGCTGCGTCGCAGGAAGAGCTAGGCGGCGCTACGGTGGAGCTTGTGGTGGCTAGGGTTTGTTCGGAGGAGTGGATGAGGAAGAAGAACGCGCGCCCTCTTTATATAGGCCGGAGGCAGGCGATGGCCGCGGGACGCGTGGCGTCATCATTAACATAGTTGGCAGAGGTAGGCGACGGCCGCTCGGCAGCCGAGGTATCGCCATTAACGTGGCGCAGACTGCCGAAGCGACGCAGCGGAGCCAGTCGCTAGCGCGCTTGAGAAGACGCATCGACGCAGGATCGCTGTCAGGCGGGCCCGACGAAACGTCCGCCAGATGCGAGCGGACACTTTGCGCGTCCGCGCAGCGTCCGTAGATACGCATCCGAGGCGCATATTTAGGTCAGGTTTGCGTCGCCCCGCTGGAGGTGGTACGGGACGTATTTTTCGGTCCGGCAGACGCAAAATACCGCTCAAAGCGTTCATTTGCGTCGCTAACCAAATGTCCAATTTGCTGTACGAATGATGGACTTGGATTAATTAGTTCTGTGCATGTGCTGAGCCAAATGTCCAATCTGCTGTACTAATGATGGACTTGGATTAATTCTCCGCATGTGCTGTCGTTGATTTGTCTACATGCACATAGATATACATGGACCAAAAACATGTTTACGTAGTTAACGTGCAAGTTGTACACTACGACAAACATAAATAAGCACCAACCTATGGAGAAGAATACCAACCAGCCAATAAATCATCGGTTTCAATCGCCATCGGTGAAGATGACAGATAAATAAACATCAACGTAATTAACAACGATCAACATCGGAGACATTTCATCTCAACTTGCCGACAGCTAAAATAAGGAACCATCAGTACATTCAATCTTTTTTAATTCACTTCTGGCTTTTGTATCAATGTTTCCAAAAAAGAAATATACCGAGAAAATTAAGAATAATGACAGCCACCCAGCTTAGAGCTAACTTCCGGTCGATCAATTGAGTTAGTTTTGCTTAACACTTAAAATAAATAACAGTACAGAACAAAATCGACGCCAGAGCATTCACAGCGGATGGCTTCTTAAAGCACTTTAACAATTTGTTGGGGTCATCTTTCTATCTGGTAGTTGACGTCTCACCGTCCATCTTGTATTTTTTAGAACTTATTAAGAATAAGAGTTTGCAGGCTTAATTCCTGGGCTCGTGGCTGCTTCACTATGTTGTGCCGAACTTCTTTCATGGGCTGTCCAAGACCTGCAGATGCCTGTTGCTAGCCGTAAGAGCATCTCCACTCGTCCCCCCGACGAGGTCCCGGGTGAGCCTTTTTTCCATTCGGACGGCGTAATTCGGCCTAGTCGCGCCCTCGGTTCCTCGTTTTCGTCCGGATTTGGCCCTTCATCCATCCGGCGAGCCCACGCCACCCCCGGCCCCCCGGGGAGCGCTCGGGGACTCCGGACGAGTGAAAAGCGGGGAAGGGCCCGATCTATCGGTGACTCGATGCACGAACCCCACCGCCACGTCGCTCAAAATCTCCCCACCCCTCGTATCTCTCTCGCCGCCGGCACCACCCCGCCGGCTTGTTGCCCAGATTCCGCCGCCCCTCCTTCCCCACCTGCCTATATTCCGCCGTCTTTGGACGACGGTCTATCTGGCTGCTCTTCCGCCGGCCTGTTTTCCGGCCTGCTTGCTCCCTGCGTCGCTCGCGGCTCGGGTTGCCTCGACCACGCCCGTCAGGTGTTCGTCCATTTGCCTCGCCGGCCATGGACTCGGACGAAGAGGAGGAGCAGATGTTCGTCGAGCTTATGCAAGAAGAGATGGCAGCAGCCGCCCAAGACGACGAGCACATGATGATCCTTGGTTGCTTGGCAAGCATGTACGCCGGACCGGCAGACGGGTCGACGTGGTGGGTCGGCACGAGGTCGCCGGAAGTGCAAGCCGAGACAGCGAATGGAGGGATACCGCATGTTGTACGCCGACTACTTCGCCGACAATCCATTGCACGGTGAGAGTGTTTTCCGGCGTCGTTTCGGGATGAGCGAAAGCTAGTTCTGCAAATTGTGTATGCCATCCGCCACTTTGATCCCTACTTCAGATGCAAGGCGGATTGCACTTGGTTTGGTTGGATTTTCGTCACCTGCAGAAGTGCACAGTGGCTATGAGGATGCTGGCGTATGGAGCTCCCGGTGATACTGCAGATGACTATCTTCGGATGGCGGAGTCCACCGCCCTTGATTGTTTCTACCGGTTCACGCAGGGCCGTCATAGCAGTGTTCGGGGACTATTTCTTGAGATCACCCACTGTCGAAGACACTCAGAGGATCCTTGCAACAAATGAAGCTAGGGGTTTTCCAGGGATGCTTGGAAGCATTGACTGCATGCATTGGCAATGGAAGAACTGTTCGTTTGCGTGGCAGGGAATGTACAAGGGTCACAAAAAAGGCTGCATCTGTGATACTTGAAGCGGTGGCTACCCATGATCTTTGGATTTGGCACTCTTTCTTTGGTATGCCTGGATCCAACAATGACATCAACGTCCTAAACTGCTCCCCGGTCTTTTCCAAGCTTGTTGAGGGTCATGCTCCTCCGGTGGACTATGTGATCAATGGTCGGCACTACAACAAAGGATACTACCTTGCGGACGGTATCTATCCAAAGTGGGCAACATTTGTGAAGACTATCTCCAACCCCGGCACCCCCAAACTTTGCGAGTTTGTCAAGAAACAAGAAGCTTGCCGAAAAGACGTCGAGCGAGTATTTGGTGTCCTCCAGCAGAGATTTGTCGTCGTCCGGTTCCCCGCTATGACTTGGCCCAAAGATCGGATGTGGGAGGTGATGAACTGCTGTGTGTGCCTACACAATATGATTATTGAAGATGAGCGAAAGCATCCGGTTCCTCCGGCTGAGCAAGAAGCACCATATAGAGAGAGGGTCCTCTTGCACAGCCTAATCACCAGTGTGCCTCCATCATGGGCCGCCTTCTTTGCTATGCGCCAGGAGATTCGAGACTCTACAATGCATCGGCTGTCTGCAAGATGATCTGGTGGAGCACATATGGAGGCTCCGAGGCAACGCCAACGCCAACGCCAACTAATCTGTCTTAATTTGTTTGAAAAATTGTGAAATTGTGTGCTTCATTTGTTTCAGCACTTGTTAAACATTGTACTGATTATCGCCGAATTTGTTTCAGCAATTTTCGTACTCTTGTTTGCCGAACTTGTTAAATTTTATGTTGAATTTGTTTGAAATATGTCAAATGGTCGAGGTTGGGGGTTTCCTGCCGGGGGGACGGCTGGAACTTCAGCGCTCCCCACGCCAAATCTTCATCCAATCCGGACGAAAATTTCGCCGGATTTGGGCGTGGGGAGCGCCAACGAGTGGGGATGCTCTAAGAATACATGTGGCAGGCTCGAAACAAAGGGGAGCGCCTACTCTCCGCCTTAAGCACGAGGGAGCGTTCGCTCCGCCTGAAGAGGTTCCCCGTGGCCCGCTCCAAACCTGGGCCGAACAAAAGGTACTGCTCCTCCCTTTTCTTTCCTTTCAGTTTAGATCTTTAAAATTGTTTAAATTTTAAAAACGTTCAAATCTAAAAAAAGTTTAAAAATAAAAAAGTTCAAATTAAAAAATGTACATATTAAAAAATGTTTGAATCTAAAAAAGTTCGAATCTCAAAATGTAGAAAATTTAAAAATGTCCAAATTTAAAAATGTTAAAATTAAAAAATATTCAAATTTTAAAAATGTTCAAATAAAAAAATGTTCGAATCTGAAAAGGTTTGAACTCAAAAGGTTCGAAATTAAAAAAAGTTCAAATATAAAAAATGTTTAGATCTAAAAACGTTCGAACTTCGAAAAAGTACAAATTTCAAAAAAAAAAGTTCATAATTTTAAAAACTATTTTTAAAAATCGACCAAAAACAGAAGAAAAACCGAAAAAAACTCGTTAAATCCAATACACGTAGAAACAGTTGGCAGAAAACCGAGAAAACCGGAGAAAAAAGTTGCGACGCTAAACTTAGTTGTAACGGGCCGGCCCATAAAATCGTCCCTTGAGCGGAGCCCTAGATACGTCCCGCAATGAGCGCGGAATAGGATTCACCGAAACAAAGGGAGGTGATATCCATCGAGCTGGTCGGCGCCGATGCGGTTGCCACACACCCGCGCGTGGCCTGGGTTACTAACTGGGCCGTGGCCCAACATCAGGTAATACGTTTTTTTCTCTTATTTCTTTTTTTTAAAAATAATTATTAAAAAATCTGAACATTTTTCGGATTTAAATATTTTTTGAAATTTGAACAATTTTTTTAAAAAATCATTTTTAAAAATCTGAATATTTTTCAAATTTGAACAATTTTAAAATTTGAACATTTTTAGATTTGAACAATTTTAAAATTTGAACATTTTCTAGATTTGAACAATTTACAAATTTGAAAATTAAAAAAATCATTTTTCAAAAAATATAAACATTTTCAAATTAGATTTTTTCAAATTCGAACATTTTTTAGATTTGAACAGTTTTCAAATTAGAATATTTTAAAATTTGAAAATTTTCTAAAAAAGTAACAAAAAATAACATAACAGACAAAACGATTCAAAAAAGGGCAACACCCGAACTGGGCGGCTCGTACCGCCCGCGGGGGTGAGTGGTGCGCGGTATGCGACGACCTGGTCGGTGTATAGCATTTGCCCGAAAGGAAATCATTAGCCCCCCACCCCACCCCCCGCGTCGTCCGACAGCGGCGACTCGGGGGGCAAAACCCTAGATCCCCTCGACCCTCACCATCCAGCCTCCTCCCTCGCCACCGTCGTGGCCTCGCCACCGGGCAAAGCCCGTGTGACGTACGGCGACGGCGGGCCCTCTCTCGCGGCTATGGGGCGGCGGCGGCTCCGGCTCCCCCGGCGACTTCTCGTGCGGGGGGGCGGTGCGTCGACATGGCGGCCGTCGATCCGGTGACCTTTTGCCTGGGTCCGGCTGGGTGCCCAGCGGCCTCATCCTCCTCCCACATCCCCTCCCTGGCCCAGCTCCTCGTCTGCACGGCTTCTGCAGTCTCGGCGGAGATACAACCGCGGCCTTTGATGAGCCCGCTGCCGCTGTGTGGGTCGATCGGTTCACGCTGATGGGTTCGTTGCATAGAAAACAAAAAATTTCCTACCGCAAAGATGGATAAATCCAAGATCTAATCTATGAAAAAGCCAAGATCTAATCTACAAGATCGGAGCATCGAGATGGATATGAGACAAACCCTCGAAGATTCCAAAGCCTACGAGATTAATCTCGTTGTTGGTGTAGACGATCGTCCCGGTGCTGCAATCCGGCAGCACTTCCGTACTCGGTCGCGCGTACGGTTTCGATGAAGCCCGTCCTCTCCCCGTTCCAGCGGGCAGCGGAGGTGTGGTAGATCTCCACGGAATCCCAGCAGCACGACGGCGTGGTGGTGGTGGTGGAGAAGAAATACTGCAGAGCTTCGCCTAAGCCTGAGCAGCGTATGGAGGAGGAAGAGAGGAGGCGGCTAGGGTTGGATCAAGGGGTGTGGTGGCCGGCCACCCCCTCCCCTCTTTATATAGGGGAGGGGTCGGCCTAGGGTTTCCCCTGGCCCCACCTCTTCCTTGGCCGGTGCATGGGGGGGGGGGGAATCTTCCCCCCCCCAAGCTAGCCTTCCTCTTTATCTCTTCATTTAAACACTTTAATCTTGAGATAGATCCTATCTCTAAATTTAAACCATTTAAATTAGAGATATATTCTATCTCTAGGGGTGGGACGGCCTGGGCCCACATGTCATAGTAGGGAGGACCCACCATGCCATGTGGCGCCTATGTGGCCTCTCCCGGGGTGGTGGGCCCACTGGTGACCCTTCTAGCACATTCTAGAACCTTCTAGAAGCTCCGGTCAAAACACCGGAACTTTCCTGAACCCCGGAAAACGACTTCCCATATATGAATCTTATTCTCCGGACCATTCCGGACCTCCTCGTGATGTCCTGGATCCCATCCGAGACTACGAACAAACTTCGGTCTCCATCTCATATTCTGAATCTACTTATGCGACATCGAACCTTAAGCGCGTCACCCTACGGTTCGTGAACTATGCAGACATGGTCGAGACTCCTCTCCGAGCAATAACCAATAGCGGGATCTGGAGATCCATAATGGCTCCCACATATTCAACGATAACTTAGTGATCGATTGAACCATTTACATACGATACCGATTCCCTTTGTCACACGATACTTTACTTGTCCGAGGTTCGATCATCGGTATCTCCATACCTTGTTCAACCTCGTTACCGACAAGTACTCTTTACTCGTACCGTGGTATGTCATCTCTTGTGATCTAATCACATGCTTGCAAGCTATTCAGACGACGTGCCACCGAGAGGGCCCAGAGTGTATCTATCCGTCATCGGGATGACAAATCCCACTATTGATCCATATGCCTCAACTCACACTTTCCAAATACTTAATCCCATCTTTATAACAACCCATTTACGCAATGGCGTTTGATGTAATCAAAGCATCCTTCCGGTGTAAGTGATTTACATGATCTCATGGTCGTAGGACTAGGTAACTATGTATCGAAAGCTTATAGCAAATTGAACTTAATGACTTGATCTTATGCTACGCTTATTTGGGTGTGTGTCCATTATATCATTCATCCAATGACATAACCTTGTTATTAATAACATCCATTGTTCATGATCATGAAACCATGATCATCTATTAATCAACAAGCTAGTTATACAAGAGGCTTACTAGGGACTCCTTGTTGTTTACATAACACACATGTATCAATTATTTCGGTTAATACAATTATAGCATGGTATGTAAACACTTATCATAAACACAAAGATATTATAATAACCACTTTATTATTGCCTCTTGGGCATATCTCCAATAGTCTCCCACTTGCACAAGAGTCAATAATCTAGATTACATTGTAAGGTACCTAACACCCATGGCATTCTGGTGTTGGTCATGCTTTGCCCTAGGGAGAGCTTTAGTCAACGGATCTGCCATATTCAGATCTGTGTGCACTTTGCAAATCTTTACTTCACCATCTTCGATGTACTCGCGAATCGAATGAAAACGCAGCTTGATATGCTTTAGCTTCTTGTGTGACCTTGGTTCTTGTGCATTGGCGATGGCACCCATGTTGTCACAATAGATGACTAATGGGTCCAATGCACTAGGAACCACACCAAGCTCAACAATGAACTTCTTCATCCATACCGCTTCCGATGAAGCCTCCGAAGCCGCTATGTATTCAGATTCAGTTGAAGACTTCGCCACCGTGCACTGCTTGGAACTCATCCAGCTTACTGCAGCTCCATTCAGTATAAACACGTACCCAGACTGAGACTTAGAGTCATCAGGATCAGTGTTCCAACTTGCATCGGTGTAACTGGTTACAACGAGCTCTTGGTCACCGCCATAACAAAGAAACATATCCTTAGTCCTTTTCAAGTACTTCAGGATATTCTTGACCGTTGTCCAGTGTTCCATTCCTGGATCACTCTGATATCTGCTGGTCAAACTAACAGCATGTGCGATATCCAGTCTACTGCCGAGGCATACATGATAGAGCCTACTGCCGAGGCATAGGGGATCTTGTTCATCCTCTCTCTTTCTTCTGCTGTAGCCGGACCTTGAGTTTTACTCAAGACCTTACCTGGCAACATAGGCAAGAACCCTTTCTTGCTCTCATTAATTCTAAACTTCTTTAGAATCTTGTCCAGGTATGTACTCTGTGAAAGCCCTATTAGGCGTCTTGATCTATCTCTATAAATCTTGATGCCTAAAATGTATGCTGCTTCACCAAGGTCTTTCATTGAAAAACACTTATTCAAATAACCTTTAACACTGCTTAATAGTTCTATATCATTCCCAATCAATAATATGTCATCTACATATAATATCAGGAACACTACACAGCTCCCACTCACTTTCTTGTAAATACAGGCCTCACCATGAGTCCTTATAAACCCGAAGTATCTGATCACCGTATCAAAGCGTCGGTTCCAATTCCGGGATGCTTGCTTCAGTCCATAAATGGAACCCTGAAGTTTGCATACCTTGTCAGCATTTTTAGGATCGACAAAATCTTTGGGTTGTACCATATACAACTCTTCCTCAATGTCACCATTAAGGAACGCCGTTTTGACATCCATCTGCCAAATCTCATAATCGAAAAATGCAGCTATTGCTAACAAAATCCTTACGAGACTTTAGCTTCGCTACGGGTGAGAAAGTCTCATCGTAGTCAACTCCTTGAATTTGTCGGAAACCCTTTGCGACAAGTCGAGCTTTATAGACGGTAATATTACCATCGGCATACTGTTTTTCTTTTGAAGATCCATTTATTCTCGACGGCCTTGCGGCTATCGGGTAAGTCTACCAAAGTCCATACTTGGTTATCATACATGGATCCCATTTCGGATTTCATGGCTTCTTGCCATTTGTTGGAATGCTGGGCTCATCATTGCTTCTTCATACGTCGCGGGGTCCTCATCATTGTTGTCCACAGTCATGACATTTAGACGGGGATCATACCAATCGGTAGTGGTACGTTCCCTCGTCGATCTGCGAGGTTCGGTAGCTTCCTCGTTCGAAGTTTCATGATCATCATCATTTGCTTCCTCTCCTATCGGTGCAGGCTGCGCAGGAACATCTTCCGGCACTGCGCTACTCTGATCTACGAGAGAAGGTTCATCAACCTCGTCGAGTTCTACTTTCCTTCTAGTCACTTCTTTCGTGAGAAACTCCTTCTCAAGAAAGGATCCGTTCTTGGCAACAAAGATTTTGCCTTCGGATCTGTGATAGAAAGTGTACCCAATTGTTTCTTTAGGGTATCCTATGAAGACGCATTTCTCCGCTTTGGGTTCTAGCTTGTCAGGTTGTAACTTCTTTACATAAGCTTCGCAACCCCAAACTTTAAGGAACGACGGCTTAGGTTTCTTCCCAAACCACAATTCATACGGTGTCGTTTCAACGGATTTTGATGGTGCCCTATTTAAAGTGAATGCGGTTGTCTCTAATGCATAACCCCAAAAATATAATGGCAAATCAGTAAGAGACATCATAGATCGAACCATATCCAAGAGAGTTCGATTACGACGTTCAGACACACCATTACGCTGTGGTGTTCCCGGCGGTGTCAACTGTGAAAGTATTCCGCATTTCTTTAAATGCATGCCAAACTCATAACTCAGATATTCGCCTCTGCGATCAGAATGCAGAAACTTAATCTTCTTGTTACGTTGGTTTTCTACTTCACTTTGGAATTCCGTAAACTTCTCGAAAGTTTCGGACTTATGTTTCATAAAGTAAATATACTCATATCTACTCAGATCACCGTGAAGGTTAGAACATAACGGTAACCACCGCGCGATGCCACACTCATTGGTCTGCACACATCGGTATGTATGATTTCCAACAAGTCTGTAGCTCGCTCCATTGTGCCAGAGAATGGAGTCTTAGTCATTTTTCCCATTAGACATGCTTCGCATCTATCAAGTGACTCAAAGTCAAGTGATTCAAGAAGTCCATCGGAATGGAGTTTCTTCATGCGCTTCACTCCAATATGACCAAGACGACAGTGCCACATATAAGTAGAATTATCATTCAATTTAATTCGCTTAGCATCAATGTTATGAACATGTGTATCACTACTATCGAGATTTAACAAGAATAAACCATTCATCTCAGGCGCATGACCATACAAGATATTACTCATATAAATAGAACAACCATTATTCTCTGATTTAAATGAATAACCGTCTTGCATTAAACAAGATCCAGATATAATGTTCATGCTCAACGCAGGCACCAAATAACAATTATTGAGGTTTAAAACTAATCCCGAAGGTAGATGTAGAGGGAGCGTGCCGACGGCGATCACATCGACCTTGGATCCATTTCCAACGCGCATCGTCACCTCGTCCCTCGCCGAGGCTTCGTTTATTCAGCAGCTCCTGTTTCGAGTTACAAATGTGAGCAACGGAACCAGTATCAAATACCCAGGCACTACTACGAGAACCAGTAAGATAGACATCAATAACATGTATAACAAATATGCCTTTCTTCTTAACGTGGCCGCTCTTCAGATCGGCCAAGTACTTGTGGCAATTACGCTTCCAGTGCCCCTTCTCCTTGCAGTAATAGCACACAGTATCAGGCTTGGGGCCAGCCTTAGGCTTCTCAGGAGGCGCAGCAGCTTTCTTGCCGCCCTTCTTAAAGTTGCCCTTGTGGTTAGGCTTGCCCTGCTTCTTGAAACTGGTGGTCTTGTTGATCATCAACACTTGGTGCTCTTTCTATATCTCAACTTCAGCAGATTTCAGCATGGAGAAGAGTTCAGGTAACTCTTTGTTCATGTTCTGCATGTTGTAGTTCATCACGAAGTTCTTGTAACTAGGTGGCGGTGATTGGAGGACACGATGAATGCCCGAGTGGTTAGGAATCACAATTCCCAAGTCACTAAGCTTCTTCGCATGCCCAGACATCTTGAGCATGTGCTCGCTAACGGAGCTACCCTCTTCCATCATGCAGCCAAAGAAGTGTTTCGAGGCCTCATAGCTTTCCACGGCCGCATGAGTTTTAAAGATAGCTTTTAGCTCATGGACCAGCTCATAAGGGTCGCGGTGCTCAAACCGTTTTTGGTGCTCCGCCTCTAGGCTGCACAGGATGGCACACTGAACTTGAGAGTACCGAATGACCCGAGTCTCGTAAACATTCTTTACGTCCTCAGATACTGCAGGTGGTGGTGGGGGACCTAGCGGTGCTTCGAGCACATATTGCAGATTTCCACCATTGAGGAAAATCCTCACATGGCGGAACCAGTCGGTGAAGTTGCTACCATTGCTTTTAAGCTTTTCTTTCTCTAGGAACTGCTTAAAACTGATGGAGGGGGACGCCATGATCTACAACATATTTTCAAAGAGTTTAGACTAAGTTTATGATAAATTGAGTTCAATTTTAATTCTTAAATTAACTAGGTGAACTCCCACTCAAAACAACATCCCTCGCATTGTCTTAGTGATTACACGAACCAAATCCACTACACCAAGTCCGATCTTCACGAGAAAAGATGTAGGTTCAAAGGCGAACACTCAAAGTGTTCATCATATCATTCATATGACTCATGCTCTACCTTTCGGTATCCCGTGTTCCGAGACCATGTCTGTACATGCTAGGCTCGTCAAGGCAACCTTAGTATCCGCGTGTGCAAAAATGGCTTGCACCCATTGTATGCACATGTAGAATCTATCACACCCGATCATCACGTGATTCTTCGAAACGACAAGTCTTAGCAACGGTGCATACTGATGGCGCGTGAGACACACGTCTGTTGGGAACCCCAAGAGGAAGGTGTGATGCGTACAGCAACAAGTTTTCCCTCAGTAAGAAACCAAGGTTATCGAACCAGTAGGAGATGAAGGCCACGTGAAGGTTGTTGGTGAAGGAGTGTAGTGCGGCGCAACACCAGGGTGGCGTTACGTGAACGCACAACACAATCGAAATACTTTGCCCCAACTTAACGAGTGAGGTTGTCAATCTCATCGGCTTGCTTGTAAACAAAGGATTAAACGTATGGTGTGGAAAATGATGTTTGTTTGCGAAGAACAACAAAGAACAGAGTTTGCGGTGAGATTGTATTTCAGATGTAAAAGAATGGACCGGGGTCCACGGTTCACTAGTGGTGTCTCTCCAATAAGATAAATAGCATGTTGGGTGAACAAATTACGAGTTGGGCAATTGACAAATAGAGAGGGCATAACAATGCACATACATATCATGATGACTACTATGAGATTTAATTAGGGCATTACGACAAAGTACATAGACCGCTATCCGAGCATGCATCTATGCCTAAAAAGTCCACCTTCGGGTTAGCATCCGCACCCCTTCCAGTATTAAGTTGCAAACAACAGAAAATTGCATTAAGTATGGTGCGTAATGTAATCAACACAAATATACTTAGACAAAGCATTGATGTTTTATCCCTAATGGCAACAGCACATCCACAACCTTAGAACTTTCTCATCATTGTCCCGGATTCAATGGAGGCATGAACCCACTATCGAGCATAAATACTCCCTCTTGGAGTCACAAGTATCAACTTGGCCAGAGCCTCTACTAGCAACGGAGAGCATGCAAGAACATAAACAACACATATATGATAGATCAATAATCAACTTGACATTGTATTCCATATTCATCGGATCCCAACAAACACAACATGTAGCATTACAAATAGACGATCTTGATCATGATAGGCAGCTCACAAGATCTAAACATGATAGCACAAGAGGAGAAGACAATCATCTAGCTACTATTATGGACCCATAGTCCAAGGATGAACTACCCACGCATCAGTCCAGAGGCGATCATGGTGATGTAGAGTCCTCCGGGTGATGATTCCCCTCTTCGGCAGGGTGCCGGAGGCGATCTCCTGAATCCCCCGAGATGGGATTGGCGGCGGCGGCGTCTCTGGAACTTTTTCCGTATCGTGGCTCTCGGTAATAGGGTTTTCGCGACGGAGAGTATAAGTAGGAGGAAGAGCAGAGTCGGAGGAGGCACGGGGGCCCCACACCATAGGCCGGCGCGGGCCCCATGCTGGTCGCGCCGCCTTGTGGTGTCGGTGCCCCGTGGCCCCACTTCGTATCCTCTTCGGTCTTCTGGAAGCTCCGTGGAAAAATAAGACCATGGGCGTTCGTTTCGTCCAATTCCGAGAATATTTCCTGTGTAGGATTTCTGAAACCAAAAACAGCACAAAACAGGAACTGGCGCTTCGGCATCTCGTTAATAGGTTAGTGCCGGAAAATGCATATAAATGATGTAAAGTGTGTATAAAACATGTGAGTATTATCATAAAACTAGCATGGAACATAAGAAATTATAGATACGTTTGAGACGTATCAAGCATCCCCAAGCTTAGTTCCTACTCGCCCTCGAGTAGGTAAACGATAACAAGGATAATTTCGAAGTGACATGCTATCATAATCTTGATCAATACTATTGTAAAGCATATGAGATGAATGAAGTGATTCGAAGCAATGGTAAAGACAATGATTAAACAAGCTGAATCATATAGCAAAGACTTTTCATGAATAGTACTTTCAAGACAAGCATCAATAAGACTTGCATAGGAGTTAGCTCATAAAGCAATAAATTCTTAGTAGAAAGTTTTGAAGCAACACAAAGGAAGATATAAGTTTCAGCAGTTGCTTTCAACTTCAACATGTTTATCTCATGGATAATTGTCGACACAAAGTTCGTTTCGTCCAATTCCGAGAATATTTCCTGTGTAGGATTTCTGAAACCAAAAACAGCACAAAATAGGAACTGGCGCTTCGGCATCTCGTTAATAGGTTAGTGCCGGAAAATGCATATAAATGATGTAAAGTGTGTATAAAACATAGTATGGCATCACCATAAAGCTAGCATGGAACATAAGAAATTATACTGAATACGTTTGAGGCGATATCGCAGCATCCCAAGCCCGGTTCCTACTCGCCACAGTAGGTGGTGCAAGTGCTCAGGATAATTTCTGAAGTGAGCCTGCTATCATAATCTTGATCCAATACTTGTTGTAAGGTCTGGGATGAACGATGCAAGCGATTGAAAGCAATGGTAGAGACAATGAGCAAACAGTTTGAATCATATAGCGAGACTTTTCATGGAACAGCACTTTCAAGACAAGCATCAATAAGACTTGCATCGGGAGTTAACTCATAAAGCAATAGATTCTTAGTAAGAAAGCTTCCCGAAACAACACAAAGGAAGATATAGATTCATGCAGTTGCTTTCAACTTCAACATGTATATCTCATGGATAGTATCAACACAAAGTAATATAATGAAATACAATAGGTAAGATCAATGCACACGAGTTCGACACAGTGTTTGCTTCTAAGATAGAAAGAAATAGGTAGCGACTCAACATAGAAGTAGAAGAATAGGCCCTTCGCGAGAGGAAGCATGGATTACTATTTTTGTGCTAGAGCTTTCCATTTGAAAACATGAAACAATTTTGTCAACGGTGGTAATAATTCATATGTGTTATGTATAAGATGTCCTATAAGTTGCAAGCCTCATGCATAGAGTACCAATAGTGCTCGCACCTTGTCCTAATTAGCTTGGATTTACATGGATTATCATTGCGTAACATATGTTTCAACCAAGTGTCACAAAGGAGTACCTCTATGCCGCTTTGTACAAAGGTCCAAGGAGATAGATCGCATTTGATTTCTCGTTTTGATAGATCTCAACTTAGGACATCCATACAGGACAACATAGACAACAGATAATGGACTCCTCTTTAATGCTCAAGCATTCAACAACATGATAATATTCTCATAAGAGATTGAGGATTAATATCAAGCTGAAACTTCCACCATGATTCATGGCTTCAGTTAGCGGCCCAATGTTCTTCTCTAACAATATGCATACTCAAACCATTTGAGTCATGATAAATCACCTTACTTGAGACAAGACGAACATGCATAGCAACTCACATGATATTCAACAAAGGTAGTAATAGTTGATGGCGTCCCCGAAACATGGTTACCGCTCAACAAGCAACTTATAAGAAATAAGTACATAAGTAACATATTCTATACCACAATAGTTTTTAGGCTATTTTCCCATGAGCTATATATTGCAAAGACAAGGAATGAAATTTTAAAGGTAGCACTCAAGTAATTTACTTTGGAATGGCGGAGAAATACCATGTAGTAGGTAGGTATGAGTGGACACAAATGGCATAGTTTTTGGCTCAAGGATTTGGATACATAGAAGTATTCCCTCTCAGTACAAGGCTTTGGCTAGCAAGGTTGTTTGAAGCAAACACAAGTATGAACCGGTACAACAAAACTTACATAAGAACATATTGCAAGCATTATAAGACTCTACACTGTCTTCCTTGATTGTTCAAACACTCTCACCAGAAAATATCTAGACTTTAAGAGACCAATCATGCAAACCAAATTTCAACAAGCTCTATGGTAGTTCTTCATTAATAGGTTGCAAGTACATGATGCAGAGCTTAAACATGATCTATTTGAGCACAGCAATTGCCAAGTATCAAATTATTCAAGACAATATACCAATTACCATGAAGCATTTTCTGTTTCCAACCATATAACAATGAGCGAAGCGAGTTTCAACCTTCGCCATAGAACATTAAAAGTAAAGCTAAGAACACAGTGTTCATATGAACGACAGAGCGTGTCTCTCTCCACACAGAGAATGCTAGGATCCGATTTTATTCAAACAAAAGCAAAAACAAAAACATACGAACGCTCAAGTAAAGCACATAAGATGTGATGAATAAAAATATAGTTTCACTAGAGGTGACACGATAAGTTGTCGATGAAGAAGGGGATGCCTTGGGCATCCCAAGCTTAGATGCTTGAGTCTTCTTGAAATATGCAGGGGATGAACCACGGGGCATCCCCAAAGCTAGACTTTTCACTCTTCTTGATCATATTGTATCATCCTCCTCTCTTGATCCTTGAAAACTTCCTCACACCAAACTCAAAACAAACTCATTAGAGGTTAGTGCATAATCAAAATTCACATATTCAGAGGTGACGTATATCATTCTTAACACTTTGGACATTGCACAAAGCTACTGAAAGTTAATGGAACAAAGAAATCCATCCAACATAGCAAAACAGGCAATGCGAAATAAAAGGCAGAATGCGTCAAAACGAGCAGTCCATAGAATGCATTTTTCAGGGGCACCTAACTTGCTCAGATGAAAAAGCTCAAATTGAATGAAAGTTGCATACCTAGCAGGATCTTACGTACAGTCAATTGGCAGATTTGTCTGAGTTACCTACAAGACGGGGCTACTCAGTTTCGTGAACAGCATAGAAATCTGTTGCATGCGCAATGCCAATTCCTAAGTATCAACCACCACATCCAAGAACTTTACTTGGCACAACAGTGTCAATAAAATAAAGATAAGGAGAGGTTTGCTACAGTGGTAGCAACTTGCCAAGACTCAAACATAAAGCAAAGTGCAGAAAGTAAAATAATGGGTTGACGTGCTCCCATATGGCAGCTTTCTCTACGCCTATGACTGTTTCGCGCGAGAAAGTGTGAATCAAGTAATATCGAGAGATGATGAAGCATTAGCATCGGGAGTTGGGAGTTCTATCTCCAACATCTGCATTATATCATGACCTGTGTGGGCTCAGCGGCTCCCCATTCATTGCTGGGCTTACTATCCTCCTCAAACAAAATTTTGAGAACAAGCCAACCATCTAGTTCTTCTCTCTAGTGCCTCTAATACATTCTAGAGGCTTACTGGAGGTATCGGTGCTTTAATCTTGCCCCTCACAATTGGTCTTAGTAGTACTTAATCCATCATGCCTATCTTTTTCCATCTTTCAAGGGTATCTTGCAAAAATCGGTATACCCAAGCCTCTGAACCTCTTGTAGCTAAAGACTTTCTCTAGCTTCTCTTCAGCTACCTCGCCAAATTCTTTAAGAGGGTTTCTCAAGACAAAATATTTGCTTCTCTCTTCTCTCATATCCACAAGAGATTACAAGAAACTATATGTTGCATTAGTGGGATTGAGATTAACAAACCTAGCTTCAACATGTGCATGCTAAAGAGCGCAGACTAGCAATTTCATAGAGAAGCGAGCAAGTTCTACCAAGTGTCTATCTTCAAAATCTTCAGCCGTACTAACATGAGTGAAAAAATTCTTCTACATTATCTCTTCCAATGATGAGACCGCGTCCCACTGAGGTATGTCTTTCAGAGTGAACTTAGGAGGAAGCGATGAAATGTAAAAGATAAATAAAGTAAATGCAAGTAACTAATTTTTTGTGTTTTAACAATATAGAGAAGCATAGACAAGACAGGTAAATAAAGTAAAGCAAATAACTAATTTTTTTGTATTTTTGATATAGAAACAAACAAAGCAAATAAATAAAATAAAGTAAAGCAAGACAAAAACAAGTAAAGAGATTGGATGTGGGAGGCTCCCCTTGCGTGTCTTGATCTCCCAGAGCAGCAGCGCAGGAAAATATGCTTGATGGCGCATAAACCTACAGTATTGGAAACCCAAGAGGAAGGTGTGATGCGCACTGTGATGGTTTCCCTCGGAAGAAACCAAGGT
>NC_061512.1:125670443-125684943 GCF_022539505.1 Lolium rigidum
CGGGAAAAACTAAGAGACTGGGGAAAAATGGGTACAACTAACGAACCAGGGGCACGAAAATAGAAATCCCTAATTTATTTTGTCGCAAGCATGATTATGACAGTTACTGCTCTCTTGATTGTCGCTTCCCAGTCTATTGCTAGCCTTCACTTGTACTGAGCGGGAACGCTGCTCTTGCTTCCAAACCCCTGAAAACCAAGTTATTCCAAAGTGTCCACCATAAATACGTATGCATGGCATTTCAAACCATTCCAAGTAAATTCTCATGTGCTACCTTTAAACCTTCAAAATGCTTCTCAATTTGTGTCAATGTTTTATAGCTCATGAGGAAATATGTGGTGTTTATCTTTCAATCTTGTCATTTACTCTGACAGGACTTTCATAATGGACTAGTGGCACATCCGCTTATCCAATAATTTTGCAAAAGAGCGGCAACGGGGTTCCCAGCCCCAATTAATCAACTTTCATTAATAATTCTCTTCACATGTTTTGCCCTGATTTATCGGTAAGCAACTTAAATTGCAAATAGACACTCCTCCATGGTATGAGATTGTTGGAAGGCACCCGAGGATTTGGTTAGCCATGGCTTGTGTAAGCAAAGGTTGGGGGGGTGTCTCCATAATAAAACTAAAGTACGTGTGTAAACAAAGAGAAGAGGGATGATTTACCTTGCTTGGTAGAGATAACGTCCTTCATGGGAGCCACTCTTGGAAGTCCGGTTGACGAGGTAGTTAGAGTACCCACTATCATTCGTTGACAACAACAAACACCTCTCAAAATAATTTTACTCTTGTTTTACAAATGAAAAGCTCTAGCACATGTTAATCCCTGCTTCCCTCTGCGAAGGGTCAATCTTTTACTTTTACATTGAGTCTCCATCCTTTCTTTCAGCACTGTCTTGAGAGCACAACTATCATTCTTAGTACAATAAGCTTGTCCCAAAATGTGATTAACTGTGGTATAACTTTGATGCTTTTATCTTTGATAATCTCTACTTCCAACCTTTTCCCATGAACTTCAAAGGTGCCTGAGCATTTATGTTTTGCTGTACAAATACGGGCAAGCGAGATACCACTTTATCATATCCTTCTATGAACATTGCAATCCTGCTGATAGACATGATTCATGATGCTCATTATTAATTTGTTGGTACCTTTTCCATGATTGACATAGCTATTAGATGATTTTATTTGCATGTATCTTATTATGAATTGCTTAAGTACTTGCCATATCATGAGAATATTTACATCATATGAACAAATGTGTTCGTGAAAGTTCTTTTATCGCACTCAGTTGTCAACTGAATTGCTTGAGGACAAGCAATAAGCTAAGCTTGGGGGAGTTGATACGTCCAAAACGTATCTACTTTCCCGAACACTTTTGCTATTGTTTTGCCTCTAATTTGTGTATTTTGGATGCAACTAATACGGACTAACGCTCTTTTCGGCGAGAATTGCTCACGGTGTCTCGTTTTTGTGCAGAAATCCAACTTTCAGGAAAATCCTCGGAATTTATGCGAAAGGTCTTATTTTTCCAGAAGATTGACGGAGCCAGAAGGGCAAGCCAGGTGGAGGCCCGGGGGCCCCACACACTAGGACGGCGCGGCCCAGGAGGGGGGCGCGCGGCCCTAGCGTGTGGCCCCCTCGGCCGGCCTCCAACGCCCTCCTTTGGACTACTTAACGCCTTCGATCTAAAAACGCACGGGGGTTAGAAGAAATCACCAGAAACCATCCAGTACGCCGCAGAAACTCCGTCTCGGGACCAGAAACTCCGTTCTGGCACTCCACCGGGACGGGGAATTGGAGGAGATCATCGCCATCATCACCACCGACGCCTATCCATCGACCAGCCATGTTTCCCCCATCCATGTGTGAGTAATTCCCCCGCTGTAGGCTGAAGGGGATGGTAGGGATTGGATGAGATTGGTCATGTAATAGCATAAGATTGTTAGGGCATAGTGCCTAGTGTCACGTAATTGGTACTTTTATGATATTGTTGCAACTTGTTATGCTTAATGCTTGTCACTAGGGCCCGAGTGCCATGATCTCAGATCTGAACATGTTATCAATTCATGATGATATTCATTGCTTTATGATCTTACACTGCAAGTTGTATACACGTATTGTTGTCCGGAACCCGAGGCCCCAAAGTGACGAAATTGGGACAACCGAAGGGGAAGGCGGTGATATGAGGATCACATGTGTTCACGGAGTGTTAATGCTTTGCTCCGGTGCTCTATTAAAAGGAGTACCTTAATTTCCGGTAGATTCCCTAGAGGCCCGGCTGCCACCAGGCTGGTAGGACAAAAGATGTTGTGCAAGTTTCTCATTGCGAGCACGTACGACTAAATATGGAACACATGCCTATTGATTGATTAGTACTTGGATACCGTTTTATTATTATCTGCAAATGCCCTACCTTGATTGTTACATGAGTTTCTCTCATCCATGCAACGCCCGTCATCCATCCCTGTGCCTACAGTATTTTAATCCTGCTATTTACTATAATCACTACTGCTGTCTTTGTTACTCAGCTGCTGTTATCTCGCCACTGCTACTGCTATAAAACTGTTACTACTGATAAACTCTTGCGAGCAAGTCTGTTTCCAGGTGCAGCTGAATTGACAACTCCGCTGTTAAGGCTTTCAAGTATTCTTTGTCTCCCCTTGTGTCGAATCAATAAATTGGGTTTTACTTCCCTCGAAGACTGTTGCGATCCCCTATACTTGTGGGTTATCATTTATCTCATGGATAATTGTCGACACAAAGTAATATGATGAATGCAAATAAGCAAGTATGTAGGAATCAATGCACACAGTTGACACAAGTGTTTGCTTCTAAGATAGAAGGAAGTAGGTAAACTGACTCAACATAAAGTAAAAAAAGGCCCTTCGCGAGAGGAAGCATGGATTACTATTTTTGTGCTAGAGCTTTTATTTTGAAAACATAGAAACAATTTTGTCAACGGTAGTAATAATTCATATGTGTTATGCATAAGACATCCTATAAGTTGCAAGCCTCATGCATAGAATACCAATAGTGCTCGCACCTTTTCCTAATTAGCTTGGATTTCCATGGATTATCATTGCATAACATATGTTTCAACCAAGTGTCACAAAGGGGTACCTCTATGTCACCTGTACAAAGGTCCAAGGAGATAGATCGCATTTGATTTCTCGTTTTTGATAGATCTCAACTTGAGGACATCCGTACCGGGACAACATAGAAAACGAGATAATGGACTCCTCTTTAATGCATAAGCATTCAACAACAGATAATATTCTCATAAGAGATTGAGGATTAATGTCCAAACTGAAACTTCCACCATGATTCATGGCTTTAGTTGGCGGCCCAATATTCTTCTCTAACAATATGCATACTCAAACCATTTGATCATGATAAATCACCCTTACTTCAGACAAGACGAACATGCATAGCAACTCACATGATATTCAACAAAGGTGTAATAGTTGATGGCGTCCCCAGAAACATGCACTACAAGAAAAGTTCTGATAGACAACGTCCCAAAATCGTCAACTAAGGGGAATTTTTCGTCGCCTATGGGCCTAACCCGATGATATGGGTTCTGTTGTGGAAACTGCGTCAGGCAAAGTCCTACGACGATTTTTTCGGTCCGTCGCGCTTGGGTGCCCTTCCGCCACGGAAAATCGGACCGTTGCCCAAGTGTTTCGGGAGCACGTTGGCTGCGACGTCATGCAAGCCGACACGTGGCGGACGCCGTTAGCGGCGGTTAACGGCGTTAACAGGCTGATACCCCGTGGTAGATTGTAGGCCCACACGAGGCTGCCACGTCTTAGCGGGCCGGCCCATTAAATTTGCGGGCCGGGCCGGCTGACTTAGTTTGACCGGTCAACTATATAGCCGGGCTGGTCCATTAGTTACGGGGCCGGGCCTAACCTCTAAGGTTGACTGGTCAAAACTTTAACGGGCCGGCCCACTAAACATGTGGGCCGGACCGAATGCACTCGTTTGACCGGTCAACAGGCAAAAGGGCCGGCCCACAAGACATGTGGGACCCACTTTCCTGTTATCGGGCCGGCCAATTTAACTAGTGGGGTCCACCTTAAAACAACTGGGCCGGCCCAGGAAGTTATTGGGCCGGCCCAATTAGCATGTGGGTCCCACTTTCCTGCTATCGGGCCGGCCCATTTAGTACGTGGGGTCCACAATAGATCAAACGGGCTGGCCCAACAAGCCAGTGGGCCGGGCAAAAAGCACAGGTGGGTCCCACTTTCCTGTTAAAGGGCCAGCCCATTTAGTATGTGGGGTCCACCATATAGCAAGTGGGCCGGCCCAACAAGATAGTGGGCCGGGCCAAAAACACAGGTGGGTCCCACTTTCCAGTTAAAGGGCTGGCCCATTTAGTATGTGGGGTCCACCATATAGCAAGTGGGCCGGCCCAACAAGATAGTGGGCCGGGGCAAAACACCGGTGGGTCCCACTTTCCTGTTAAAGGGCCGGCCCATTTAGTATGTGGGGTCCACCGTATAGCAAGTGGGCTGGCCCAACACGCTAGTGGGCCGGGCCAAAAGCACAGGTGGGTCCCACTTTCTGTCAAAGGGCCGGCCCATTTAGTATGTGGGGTCCACCATATAGCAAGTGGGCCGGCCCAACACGCTAGTGGGCCGGGCCAAAACACTGGTGGGTCCCACTTTCGTCTTAAAGGGCCGGCCCATTTAGTATGTGGGGACCACCACAAAAGCAATTGGGCTGGCCCAACTAGTTAGTGGGCCGGCCCAGTAGTGGGTGGGGTCCACCTTAAAGCAAGTGGGTCGACCCAATAAAAGTGTGGGGTCCATAGTAAATCAAGTGGGCTGGCCCAATAAGTAAGTGGGCCAGCCCGTTTAGTTGCTGTTTATATGTCGGCGTAAAAGGCGCTTTAGGATTTTGCGGGCCGGCACGTATGTGATTTCGCTTAATTGGGCCGTTTAAGGGATGGGAATTCGTGATTTAGATACTGAGAATATTTACGCAGCATTGATTTACGTCGGACAGCCTCACTTACCACAAGCACCAAAGAAAAAATGCGCGAAAGAACTATAAAAACTAACTAAATATTACATCAGTTGCAAGGCTTTGAAAAATTATTACGAGAACCCGAGAGAAATTGAATGGTAATTAAACCTAGCAATACAATGAAGCGATCAGGCAATCTTTTAAGTTGTCCATGCGGCACCTATATACGAAACAAAGACATTACAAGTTAAGACAGCAACAATGGAAACGCAAAGAAACTGCAATATTGTTTGCCAAAGAATTTGGAACTCATCATTTCGTCGTTATAACAAGATCATTGTAATGCGCACAATAAGCAAACAAAGAGTGCATGCCGCATACCAACAGCCAATATAACGAGCATGTTAGAATGAAACAGACGAGACTTACTACTCGTCGAGTCCCATGCAAACCAACATGTTCGGGGAGTACAAAATTGGCATGAACAACATAGTAGCGAGGCTATAAATTTTGTAACAAGGATCTGAGCAAGATGAAGTTATGATGGCTACATCTACAGAGCAGGGAATGTAAACCAAAAATAGAAGTTACGATGGCAAAAGATAAAGAGGAGGGAATGTGAACCAACATGTGCCAAGTGCAATTACTTCATTTTGGCCGTGAACTAAATAATACTCCTGAACTTATAGTGAAGGGGATGCAAATCAAGATGTTTCCGGATATAAACTTGTAATGAGCAACACATAGAGGATAGTTAATCTTTGGAGCTTAGGATGGACCGGATACGGAATATAGTGGGATCACTGTGAACTTGTATAAGAGGGAATGCAAACCAATATGTTCAGCTTTCCATATGTGAGCGTCATGCCAAGTCAGAGAAACAAGTCAATAATGCAGCTTTTGAAGAACAAGATGGCACGCAAAATTATTATCTAGTAGTATGACAAGTATATTTGTACTACGGGCTAGATAGCGAGTGATAGCATGCCAAACTAAGTCCTTACTTTGTTAGCTTACAATGAACTAGATACAAACCAATGGCATCACCTGTAGTACCGGGAATGCAAGCCAACATGTTCATGGAGTAAAAAATTGGCACAAACAACATAGTAGCAGGCCATAATTTTTGTAACAACGACTGAGCAAGATAAAGTTATGATGGCTAGATCTACAGAGCGGGGAATGTAAACCAAATATAGAAGTTACGATGCCAAAAGCTATAGAGCAGGGAATGCGAACCAACATGTGCAATTACTTAAAATTGGCCATGAACTAAATAATAGCAGGATGTTACTATAATACCTATAATTTTTGTAACAACGACTGAGCAAGATAGAAGTTATGATGGCTACATCTACAGAGCAGGGAATGCAAACCAAAATGTTCAATCACTTAAAGTTAGCAATGAAGTAGAAAATAGCAAGGTGTTACGGTCATAACTAGGAATGAACTAAAAGAGCTTCAGACAAACAAGCATCTGAACCCAGAACATGGCGCTAAAACAAGGGACTTACATTAGGAGAAGCACTCTGTGGGAGTCACGACGAGATCTTCCTGGGGTTGATAGATCCGGTGATGAAGTACGCTACATGTGCTACTTGGGGTTGGAGAGACGGCCATTTCACTTCATGGTTACTCATCTCATCCGGAAAAACGTAACGGCGCGTCGTTAGCACAAACAGAGTTCCCCCAAGATTAAACAAGAACTTGCGAGGCAAGCAATAGAAAAGCGACGAGTAGAAGAGTTTAGATCGTGCACGGCGCCGGTGAAGCAGATCCGGTTAATGCACAGTGGTGTCGGTGAGCTAGATCCGATGCGGTGGACGACGGATCCGGCGAAGCGGCTCCGGTGGGGTGGACGATACCGCGGCTGAAACGACTGCGGTAGGCTGCTGGATGAGTATATGGTTTCTAGGTTCGGCGGGGATGATCCGGTCCGGTTGATGACGGCGTCGATGAAGCGGCTCCGGCAGACAGCCGGATGACGAGGATCGCGAGGCCTCGGGTAGGCCAGGGAAGTCCGGCGGGGATGTTCCGGTGCGGTGGCCGTGGAGGTGGGAGAGAGAGGGACTTGGGAAGTTTCGGTGGGTGGTCTCAGAGGAGAGAGTGAGGGAAATGAATTTTTTTCGGGGGTTTCCGGAGCTAGGGAGGTGGTGATCTAAAAAAATGACGGGTAGACCCCCCACCAACCGACTTATACATGGACATTGTTGTCATCTTTACGAGGGTAGAATGGGAAGTTAGAAGCGTGTGAAATATTTGTATTTTTCGGGCGGGAAGTTTTGCCGCTGGAATGAGATTTCGAATTTGGCCACAGTCCAAGTACTAAGTACTCTAATACAAAAATATGAGACCGTACTAGTACGGCCAAATGTCACATCAATTCATCATCACGTTGAAAATCGGTTAGCACGATCATAATTATTGGCCGTTGGCACATCAGTTCTCCAACGCTTGATCCAACGGTCAAAGTTCCTTTTTTTAAGAGAACGGTCAAAATTCATTGGATTCGCTCGGGAACTGCGCGCGCCAAAACGAGTCTGACGAAGATGTTTCTAGAGTTCTCACGGACGCGCCTTGGCGATACATTGAATGCAAATCTTGCAAGGTCAAAAAAAAAAATGCAAATCTTGCAGGATCGTATGTGGCTGCTATGAGCTGAAGTATTCCATGAAACCATGAACATACATGTAGATGGGAATCCTGTAACAACCCAACTTTTGTGACTTGATTAAAATTTTGGAATACAAATTTTTGGGCCAACAAAAACTTTTTCTATCATTAAAAATTTCATGCATATAGTTACTCTTGCTTTGGTTGTAGGATATGTGTGTGTATGTGCTTGTGAATATTCCAAGCTGTGTGCCAATATCTAGAACCCTAAAACTTCTTTTCACTATAACACCTTGCTTATCCCTTGTTTTATTTAACTAAAAATAACATGCTAAACCCTAGTGCATGTGATCACAATCTCTCAAGATCATGTTTCCTCCAAATTTTCATCCTCCATTTTTCTTCCATCCTTTCTCAAAAATTCAAACTCGAAAATCCTCCAAGCAAGTGCCCATTGAACCATCATTATTTGCCCTAGTCTTGCCTTGATCACACATTTGAGGGTTGATTTGAAAAACCAAAGAATGGGAAAATTAAGGGAATGGCCATACCGGCCATGGTCACACCTCCTCCAATGCCATCTATCATTTTTTTCTCTTTACTTTCCAAACTCACCAACATGGTGGATGCTACTCTGAACCCACACTCGATCCCATCTCCTCTCTTTTCACCCTCACACTCTTCTCACATCAGAACACATGTGTGTGCATGCGTTTTGGCACCATGTGGTTAAGAGGGGAAGTAAAGAGGAGAGGTGGCCGGAGCTTGGTGATCGCTTGCTGCCAGTCGACCCGCATGTTTCCACAGGAATCAGACGAAACTTGGAGCTGCTGCATGCCTACTCCTCCTTCCTGTCCCTCCCCTATCGGCCTAACTCTCTCTCTCCCTTCACTTCTTTCCCTTGGCATGGACTGCACGGATGCATCCCGCCTCCCTCTTCCCTCTGCTGCTCAAGGTCACGAAGACAGCAGCCTTCGGCGCCTACTGCATCTCTCCCTCTCCCCTTTTTGCACGCCCCGGGCGCCCCCTCGAAGCCAAACCCTCCCACAGACCCCCAATGGGCGCCGCGCGCGTCACCGTCGACACGATCACGCTGGCCACCCCACGTTTCATTCCAGTGACTATACCTGCTGAAAGATGGACGGGGAGAACTCCAGAACTCCACCCACGCACCGACAAGCCGCGCCCCGAGCTCTACTGCACGCACGCGGCCGAGCAACGCCGCGGGATTTCCGTCGAATAGCTGGCGGGTGCGACTGGACGCGACCGTGCACGCCAAGCCGCGCGTCCCCGACGCCGCATTTCCCTCCAAACCGTGGCGCCGTCGTTCGCACACGTAGCAGCGCCGCCCCTCGCACCCAATGCAATGCTGCCGCCCGCCCTCTTTTCCTCGCCGGACCCGGTGCACCGTGCACCAGCAAGGCCACCTTAAAACGGCGTAGTACCCCTCCGTCCAAACCCCCTCGCCACCATTTCCCCCCCCTTCCATCACTCCACACTCCCTCCTGAGCGGAGAGGAGCTCTGCTCTTCCCTGCCGTGCACACCACCTCGCCACCGTAGCCATTGGTGGAGGTTGCTGTCGCTGTCACGCCTCCACTCCCCTTCCTCTTCTCTCTGTTTCTTTTCACACCGTAGCGCTCGGTCTGAGACGCCTTTGGTTGCCCTTTTTGTGCCATGCAGACGCCGGCGCCGTTCCGTTGCTGTCGCCGGCGAGCGCGGCCGCGCCGTCGACGTCAACCACTCCGACATCCGCTGTTTTCCTCGCCACCATCCCCATTCGGAAGAGGAGCATCCGCCGTTTCCAACGCACCCGACCCCGCCGTTTTCTGCGACTTGAGGTGAGCACACAACCCGCCGGAAGTTGCCAGGGTTCCGCCGCGTCTCACGTCGCGAGGAGGACGAAGCCCTCCGCATGCATGCGATGGGCGTGGGGCCCGCATGCCAACGTGGCCCGCCACGTCCCCGCGTTTCAAGCGGGATGGCCTCCCGCGCTCCCGCATCGCTACCGGGCCGGATCTGGCCAGGCCCAGTCATCCCGGCCCGTTTCCCTTTTCCTTTTTCTCTATTTAAACCTGCCAGTAATCTCCTGTCTAGCTTTTAAATCACCCAAAATTCACAGAGTAACCAAATTTATTGATTCAAAGTTCTAATTGCTCACAAATGAATTCCCTACCGTAAATAAATGTATGCATGTGAATTAGTGCTGTAAAAATGAACTGTTAAATGAAAACCTAAAAAGTATCTGATTGTGAAGTTTATTTATTGTGTGATATTTATGAAGCCTTTTTGCATGAGGTTAATTTGGTTGTGAAGTGTATTTAAGTAGCTTTATTTTGGCACTAGCCTCTCATGCAGGAGCTTCCTGAATTTGATTTGGTTTAGAAAACAAGATCTGTCCAGAGGGCCAGTATATGATTTTTAGTTTGAAAATTAATAATGTTTTTGAATCAAACCCAAGTGCTACTGGTAGATATACCTATAGGGTAATTTTGTGCCAAAGGAAATATTTTTAAGAGTTATATTTTAATTCCAAGGATTTAATTACTAAAACAGTATGTCTTTTCAGTATTTGATTTTTATAAAATCTTTTACAAATCAGAAAAATGTCAAACCGAGTGGGGTTAGTTCACATTTAGTCTCACCTATCCAGGGGTATGTTTGGTATTGATTGATGATGCTTCGATACTTGGTGTGACTTGCTGTTTGTATGCTCTGGTTTCTGTCCCATTTAAATTGTCTAAATTAATTAAAAGTTTATTTCAAAGTGATTCTTGTGCATGTGTGTTCTACATGTTATTAGCTTTCAGTAGGTATGTTGCATGCATTTTTATGACTTACGAAAGATTTAGACCATTTAAATGGTTCCTAAGTCAATTCCGGAATTGCAAAAATCATATCTTTTGTTTTAAAAATCATAAATGGATGAAACCACTTTCAGTAGCTTGCATTAGTAATCCTTTACATACTGTAATTTTCCCAAATTTTTGTGTGAAGTATTCTGGTGTTGTTTGTTGATTTGGTATGGCTTGTTGTTTTCTTTTTGCGACGCTAGATTCGAACACCGCCGAAACGAAGGAGGAGGAGACTTTGGAGGAACTGAAGAGGAAGACCAGGGGCACTTTGCTGATCAAGGCAAGCCACCTCTTGATGCATCTCCGATCCTATATATCTTGCTCTTGCATTATTGCAGGTTTTCTAAAGTGCATATCTTTTATTTATTATGTCGGTGGTTAACGCCACCCGGAGTTTTATTAATCCACCCTTAGGGTGCAGCCCTCATTGGTACCTACTGATCACACCTCTATTAGTGATATGGTGCTTATCACCTTGTCGTCCTTGTCGCCATTTTTCGAAGAAGAATTGGACTATAGGTGGGAGCCCTGGAAAAATATTTGTGAAAATTGTTTTCTAGCAAAGATATTTTCTGGAAAAACCTTGGAACAGGGTAGCCCTGCCCAAGTGTGGTTTTATGAAAGACAAAATGGTTTATAAAAGAAATTGCTGGAGGCAAATGGAGATGAAAAGTTGTTTTCGAAAAGCTTTGGTGACTAAGTACCTAACCGGACCTAGCCAGTACAACCACATTACCCTTTAGTGGGACGGGGCGTAGTGTAGTAGTTTGTCCCGCCTTAGTTTGGGTCCTGGAAATGTAAGGGTTAGTCCGAGCATGGACACCTATCGACCGTGGCCTTCCCGACGAACTGGGAACGCCTTTCCGTCTCGGACAGATGGCAGGGGTACAACCTATGAGCTCCCATTGAATAATGCCCCGCAGTTGGTCGCGACATTCCGGAGGGTCGAGCTGGTCGGGGAATTTGCTACTCCTGGGAAAACGACCCCTCGGACTCTGGTGTTGGGAGGTACAACTCTAGGCGGCATGTCCTAGGCTAAGGCGAGCAGGCGAAAAACTACGATCGGGTACTTGTCGTGGCATATGTTATTATGCAGGGATGATGCCCACACGATAAGTATTCGGATCTTGTGGGGAAAGTGTACAACCTCTGCAGAGTGTAAAACTATTCGAATAGCCGTGTCCGCGGTTATGGACGTGGGAATGGAAGCTGCTTGGCATTGAAGGAGTTTTGATTTATAGAAGTGTTCTTCTCAAAAATTGTTTCGGGGAAATGATGTCAATGGGATTGGTTGAAATGTACCAGAGAGGTACGGTGGAGGTTGGAAAGGTTTTTGAAGGCCATATAAGATGGCCCGTAAAAGAAATTGGGTCACCCTTACCTATTAGTCTGCAAATAAAATGGTTTACAGAAAAGTTTTTCAACAACGATATGAAGATGTTATACTCTCGAGAGTAACCACCTCTCGCTCCTTGTCGCCCTAGTTTAGTGCCTGCTCCTTGCTACTGCCATATTGCATATCCTTTACTTCTCTCTAAGGTGGTTTGCGAGTACATTCAAACGTACTCATTGGCATTGTTGTCCTGGCTATTTACTTGGCCAGACTTTGAAGAGGAGTACTACGAAGAAGAGGAGTACGACGCCGAAGACGCGAACTAGGTCGCTCTCCCGATCAGCCGCTCGTAGGGTAAAGGCCTGACGTGGGTTCCACCGCTGTTTGAAGTCAAATAAATTCCGCTGCTGTTTGTTGAACTTCGGCCTCGATGGCCTATGATGTAAGACTTCCGTATTAATGTTATTTCGGTACTGTAATGGATGATGTAATCTGGTATCAGTTCGGTTATGTATTCACGATGGAATGATCTTGGGATCGTGAAATTGTATGCATAACAGGAGTTCTGGACTGGTAAGTCCGGGGCCCCACAAATCCCATGTAGACGATCTGAAGAACGACCCGCTGCATCTTTCACAAATCCATCTACATGACATGATAAACTTTAATTAAGAAGCAGCCACGTAACAATTATTGCCCAAAATCTAACGGGTTCGACAATAAGCTGGTAATTCTCTATTATATATAAACACCAAAAAAATATAGCAAGTAAGAAAGGAGTGTCAATGCCACCAGGACTTACAAAAAAAAAGGGAATTAGCACTTCGTAATCTCTTTGTTTTTACACATACCTTCTGCTCAGGAATCCGGGGCCTAGGGTCACATCAAGTCATAATCAGAAACCAAAGTCGGTTCCCATGTTCTCCAATTCAAAACGCGTACAAAATATTTCAGTGTGTGAAATAATTGTATTCGATAGGCAGGAGGTATATGCTACAGTGTTGAGATTTTGAATTAGACGGTTGTTAAGCTATTGATTATATGGAGTCGAAATTTGGTAGCATACATAAGTATCTTTGTTCACAACTCGCCTGTACAGAAGCAGGAACAGCTGTTGTGTTGTGATGGCGTGTATTTCACACGTTCGTTGGGAACCCCAAGAGGAAGGTATGATGCGCACAGCAGCAAGTTTTCCCTCAGAAAGAAACCAAGGTTTATCGAACCAGGAGGAGCCAAGAAGCACGTTGAAGGTTGATGGCGGCGGGATGTAGTGCGGCGCAACACCGGGGATTCCGGCGCCAACGTGGAACCTGCACAACACAACCAAAGTACTTTGCCCCAACGAAACAGTGAGGTTGTCAATCTCACCGGCTTGCTGTAACAAAGGATTAACCGTATTGTGTGGAAGATGATTGTTTGCAGAGAAAACAGTAAAACAAGTATTGCAGCAGATTTGTATTTCAGTATTAAAAGAATAGGACCGGGGTCCACAGTTCACTAGAGGTGTCTCTCCCATAAGATAAAAGCATGTTGGGTGAACAAATTACAGTCGGGCAATTGACAAATAGAGAGGGCATAACAATGCACATACATGTCATGATAAGTATAGTGAGATTTAATTGGGCATTACGACAAAGTACATAGACCGCCATCCAACTGCATCTATGCCTAAAAAGTCCACCTTCAGGTTATCGTCCGAACCCCTTCCGGTATTAAGTTGCAAAGCAACAAACAATTGCATTAAGTATGATGCGTAATGTAATCAATAACTACATCCTCGGACATAGCATCAATGTTTTATCCCTAGTGGCAACAGCACAACACAACCTTAGAACTTTCTGTCACTGTCCCAGGTGTCAATGCGGGCATGAACCCACTATCGAGCATAAATACTCCCTCTTGGAGTTACTAGCATCAACTTGGCCGAGCCTCTACTAATAACGGAGAGCATGCAAGATCATAAACAACACATATGTAATAACTTGATAATTAACATAACATGGTATTCTCTATCCATCGGATCCCGACAAACACAACATAGAGTATTACGGATAGATGATCTTGATCATGTTAGGCAGCTCACAAGATCCAACAATGAAGCACAATGAGGAGAAGACAACCATCTAGCTACTGCTATGGACCCATAGTCCAGGGGTGAACTACTCACTCATCACTCCGGAGGCGACCATGGCGGTGTAGAGTCCTCCGGGAGATGAATCCCCTCTCCGGCAGGGTGCCGGAGGAGATCTCCAGAATCCCCCGAGATGGGATTGGCGGCGGCGGCGTCTCTGGAAGGTTTTCCGTATCGTGGTTTTTCGCATCAGGGGTTTCGCGACGGAGGCTTTAAGTAGGCGGAAGGGCAACGTGGGGGGCCACACGGGGGCCCCACACCACAGGTCGGCGCGGCCAAGGGCTGGGCCGCGCCGCCCTATGGTGGCAGCCCCTCGTGGCCCCACTTCGTATCCCTTTCGGTCTTCTGGAAGGTTCGTGGCAAAATAGGACCCTGGGACTTGATTTCGTCCAATTCCGAGAATATTTCGTTACTAGGATTTCTGAAACCAAAAACAGCGAAAAACAACAACTGGCACTTCGGCATCTTGTTAATAGGTTAGTTCCAGAAAATGCACGAATATGACATAAAGTGTGCATAAAACATGTAGGTATCATCAATAATATGGCATGGAACATAAGAAATTATCGATACGTCGGAGACGTATCATGTTGC
>NC_061512.1:125685043-125717272 GCF_022539505.1 Lolium rigidum
AGCCTCTTGTGGCGTTCGGGAGCACTAAGCAACCGCACCTCTCCACCGGAGATTAGCACTCGCAAGAGTGTGAACTCCGGGATAAATCATCGTCTCCCGCGTGCCTCGGTTATCTCTATACCCGAGCTCTTTACTTATGCACTTTACCTTGTGATAGCCATCGTGCTTGAAGTTATATATATCTTGCTATCACATACTTTCTTGTATTGCTTAACATAAGTTGTTGGTGCACATAGGTGAACCATTGCTTAGAATAAGTTGTTGGTGCACATAGGTGAACAATAGTATATAGGCTTTGGGTTTGACAAAGTAAACGCTAGTTTTATTCCGCATTTGTTAAGCCCATCTCGTTAAAGTTTTTAAATCGCCTATTCACCCCCCCCCCCTCTAGGCGACATCCGTGTCCATTCACATGGAACATAAGAAATTATAGATACGTGATGCGTGCAGTCGACACACGTCCGTTGGGAACCCCAAGAGGAAGGTGTGATGCAGACAGTAGCAAGTTTTCCCTCAGAAAGAAACCAAGTTTTATCGAACCAGGAGGAGCCAAGAAGCACGTTGAAGGTTGATGGTAGCGGAATGTAATGCGGCGCAACACCAGGGATTCCGGCGCCAACGTGGAACCTGCACAACACAACCAAAGTACTTTGCCCCAACGAAACAGTGAGGTTGTCAATCTCACCGGCTTGCTGTAACAAAGGATTAACCGTATTGTGTTAGATCTCTCTTACTTCAGACAAGACGGACATGCATAGCAACTCACATGATATTCAACAAAGAATAGTTGATGGCGTCCCCAGAAACATGGTTATCGCACAACAAGCAACTTAATAAGAGATAAAGTGCATAAGTACATATTCAATACCACAATAGTTTTTAAGCTATTTGTCCCATGAGCTATATATTGTAAAGGCGAATGATGGAATTTTAAAGGTAGCACTCAAGCAATTTACTTTGGAATGGCGGAGAAATACCATGTAGTAGGTAGGTATGGTGGACACAAATGGCATAGTGGTTGGCTCAAGGATTTTGGATGCATGAGAAGTATTCCCTCTCGATACAAGGTTTAGGCTAGCAAGGTTTATTTGAAACAAACACAAGGATGAACGGTGCAGCAAAACTCACATAAAAGACATATTGTAAACATTATAAGACTCTACACCGTCTTCCTTGTTGTTCAAAACTCAATACTAGATATTATCTAGACTTTAGAGAGACCAAATATGCAAACCAAATTAGCAAGCTCTAAGTTTTTCTTCATTAATGGGTGCAAAGTATATGATGTAAGAGGTTAAACATGAGCACAACAATTGCCAAGTATCAAATTATTCAAGACATTTTAGAATTACTACATGTAGCATTTCCCGATTCCAACCATATAACAATTTAACGAAGAAGATTCAACCTTCACCATGAATACTATGAGTAAAGCCTAAGGACATATTTGTCCATATGCAACAACGGAGCGTGTCTCTCTCCCACACAATGAATGCTAGGATCCATTTTATTCAAACAAAAACAAAAACAAAAACAAACCGACGCTCCAAGCAAAGTACATAAGATGTGACGGAATAAAAATATAGTTTCGGGGGAGGAACCTGATAATGTTGTCGATGAAGAAGGGGATGCCTTGGGCATCCCCAAGCTTAGACGCTTGAGTCTTCTTAAAATATGCAGGGGTGAACCACCGGGGCATCCCCAAGCTTAGAGCTTTCACTCTCCTTGATCATATTGCATCATACTCCTCTCTTGATCCTTGAAAACTTCCTCCACACCAAACTCGAAACAACTCATTAGAGGGTTAGTGGACAATAAAAATTAACATGTTCAGAGGTGACACAATCATTCTTAACACTTCTGAATATTGCATAAAGCTACTGGACATTAATGGATCAAAGAAATTCATCCAACATAGCAAAAGAGGCAATGCGAAATAAAAGACAGAATCTGTCAAAACAGAACGATCCGTAAAGATGGATTTTATTGAGGCACCAGACTTGCTCAAATGAAAATTCCCAAATTGAATGAAAATTGCGTACATATCTGAGGATCACGCACGTAAATTGGCTTAATTTTCTGAGCTACCTACAGGGAGGCAGGTCGAAATTCGTGACAACAAAGAAATCTGAAACTGCGCAGTAATCCAAATCTAGTATGAACTTTACTATCAAAGACTTCACTTGGCACAACAAAACACAAAACTAAGATAAGGAGAGGTTGCTACAGTAGTAAACAACTTCCAAGACTCAAATATAAAATAAAGTACTGTAGTAAAAACATGGGTTGTCTCCCATAAGCGCTTTTCTTTAACGCCTTTCAGCTAGGCGCAGAAAGTGTAAATCAAGTATTATCAAGAGATGATGAATCTCCAGCGGGGTTTGGAGTTTTCTCAACCATGCATAGTATATTGGATACATAAGTTTCAGCGGCTCCTTTTTCATTAGTCTTCGGCTTGCTACTCTCATCAAACAAATTTTCAGGAACAAGCCAAGCATAGTTATTTTCTAGCGCTTCATTCATCGCTAGGAGCTTACATGGTATCGGCGCTTTGATCTCCCCACCATCATTAATATTATTAGTGTACCTTACTCTTTCCATGTCCATCTTTTCAAGGATACTAACAAAATTGGTATAAGAACCAAGCATCTTATATTTAATAAAGACCTTTCTAGCCTCTCTTGCTATACTACCAAATTCTCTAAGAAGGGTTTCTAAAACAAAATCTTTCTTTTCCCCTTCTTCCATATCACCGAGTGTAAGAAACATGTGTTGGATTATAGGATTGAGATTAACAAATTTAGTTTCCAACATGCGAACTAAAGCAGCAGCAGCAATTTCATAAGTAGGAGCAAGTTCTACCAAATGTCTATCTTCAAAATCTTCAACGGTACTCACATGATTGAAAAATTCTTCTATATTATTTCTCCCAACTATAGACCCACGTCCTACCGGTATGTCTTTTGTGGTAAAATTAAAAGGAAACGTGATGAATCAAGTAAAGTAAAGGCAAGTAACTAATTTTTTGTATTTTTGATATAGTGTGCAAGACAATAAATAAAGTAAAACTAGCAACTATTTTTTTTTGTGTTTTGATATAATGCAGCAAACAAGTAAGTAAATAAAATAAAGCAAGACAAAAACAAAGTAAAGAGATTGGGAAGTGGAGACTCCCCTTGCAGCGTGTCTTGATCTCCCCGGCAACGGCGCCGGAAAACGAGTCTTGATGCGTGCGATCGACACACGTCCGTTGGGAACCCCAAGAGGAAGGTGTGATGCGTACGATAGCAAGTTTTCCCTCGAAAAGAAACCAAGGTTTATCGAACCGAGGAGGAGCCAAGAAGCACGTTGAAGGTTGATGGTGGCGGAATGTAATGCGGTGCAACACCAGGGATTCCGGCGCCAACGTGGAACCTGCACAACACAACCAAAGTACTTTGCCCCAACGAAACAGTGAGGTTGTCAATCTCACCGGCTTGCTGTAACAAAGGATTAACCGTATTGTGTGGAAGATGATTGTTTGCGAGAAAACGATAAAGAACAATTGCAGTAGATTGTATGCGATGTAAAGAATAGGACCGGGGTCCACAGTTCACTAGAAGTGTCTCTCCCATAAGATAAAAGCATGTTGGGTGAACAAATTACAGTCGGGCAATTGACAAATAGAGAGGGCATAACAATGCACATACATGACATGATAAATATAGTGAGATTTAATTGGGCATTACGACAAAGTACATAGACAGCTATCCAGCATGCATCTATGCCTAAAAAGTCCACCTTCAGGTTATCATCCGAACCCCTTCCAGTATTAAGTTGCAAAACAACAGACAATTGCATTAAGTATGGTGCGTAATGTAATCAATAACTACATCCTTAGACATAGCATCAATGTTTTATCCCTAGTGGCAACAGACACATCCACAACCTTAGAACTTTCACGTCACTCGTCCCGCATTTAATGGAGGCATGAACCCACTATCGAGCATAAATACTCCCTCTTGGAGTTAAGAGCAAAAACTTGGCCAGGGCCTCTACTAATAACGGAGAGCATGCAAGATCATAAACAACACATAGGTAATAACTTGATAATTAACATAACATAGTATTCTCTATCCATCGGATCCCGACAAACACAACATATAGTATTACGGATAGATGATCTTGATCATGTTAGGCAGCTCACAAGATCCAACAATGAAGCACAATGAGGAGAAGACAACCATCTAGCTACTGCTATGGACCCATAGTCCAGGGGTGAACTACTCACTCATCACTCCGGAGGCGACCATGGCGGTGAAGAGTCCTCCGGGAGATGAATCCCCTCTCCGGCAGGGTGCCGGAGGAGATCTCCAGAATCCCCCGAGATGGGATTGGCGGCGGCGGCGTCTCAGTAAGGTTTTCCGTATCGTGGCTCTTGGTACTGGGGGTTTCGCGACGGAGGCTTTAAGTAGGCGGAAGGGCAACGCGGGGGGCCACACGAGGGCCCCACACGCCAGGCTGGCGCGGCCAAGACCTAGGCCGCGCCGCCCTAGTGTGGCGGCGCCTCGTGGCCCCACTTCCTTTCCCCCTCGGTCTTCTGGAAGCTTCGTGGCAAAATAGGACCCTGGGCGTTGATTTCGTCCAATTCCGAGAATATTTCTTTACTAGGATTTCTGAAACCAAAAACAGCAGAAAACAAGAATTGGCTCTTCGGCATCTCGTTAATAGGTTAGTGCCGGAAAATGCATAAATACGACATATAATGTGTATAAAACATGTAGATATCATCAATAATGTAGCATGGAACATAAGAAATTATCGATACGTCGGAGACGTATCAATACGTTTGAGACGTATCACATACTAAGGATGAACACTTTATTATCTTGATATTTTAGTGAGAGGAATCATCTTATAATGCTACCGTCGCGATCTAAGCAAAATAAGATGCATAAAGGATGAACATCACATGCAATTCATAATGTGTGATATGATATGGCCTTTCTTCTTGTGCTTTTGATCTCCATCTCCAAAGCACGGACATGATCTCCATCATCACCAGCATGGCGTCAAGGTCGGTGGCGCCGCTTCATGGTTGTCCATCACTTATAGCTACTATAACAACTACTTGAAATAAAGCTATTACATGATGAATAGACACGCGGGTCTTTAACAAAAATTAAAGACAACCATTAGGCTCCTGCCGGTTGCCATAATACAATAATGAACATCTCATACATCAAATATAATCGTCATCACATGGCCATATCACATCACCAAACCCTGCAAAAACAAGTTAGACGCCTATAATTTGGTTTGCATATTTTATGTGGTTTAGGGTTTTCGAGTAAGATCCAATCTACCTACGAACATGAACCACAATGGTGATACTAGTGTTGTCAATAGAAAGAGCAAACTGTATCTTCACTATGGTGGGAGAGACAGACACCCGCAAAGCCACTTATGCAATACAAGTTGCATGTCAAGCGTGGAGCAAGTCTCATGAGACGTGGTCATGTAAAGTTAGCCCGGGCCGCTTCATCCCACCATCCCGCAAGATGCAAAGTGCACTAACTAAAAACAACAAAAGCATCAACGCCCACAAAACCATTGTGTTCTACTCGTGCAACAGATCTATGCATAGACACGGCTCTGATACCACTGATGGGTTCGTTGCATAGAAAACAAAAAAATTCCTACCGCAAAGACGAATAAATCCAAGATCTAATCTATGGAAAAGCCAAGATCTAATCTACAAGATCGGAGCAACCAGATGGAGATGAGACTAACCCTCGAAGATTCCAAAGCCTACGAGATTAATCTTGTTGTTGGTGTAGATGATCGTCCCGGTGCTGCAATCCGGCAGCACTTCCGTACTCGGTCATGCGTACGGTGTCGATGAAGCCCGTCCTCTCCCCGTTCCAGCGGGCAACAGAGGTGTGGTAGATCTCCACGGAATCCCAGCAGCACGACGGCGTGGTGGTGGTGGTGGAGAAGAAATACTGCAGAGCTTCGCCTAAGCCTGAGCAGCGTATGGAGGAGGAAGAGAGGGGGCGGCTAGGGTTGGATCAAGGGGTGTGGTGGCCAGCCACCCCCTCCCCTCTTTATATAGGGGGAGGGGTCGGCCTAGGGTTTCCCCTAGCCCCACCTCTTCCTTGGCCGGCGCATGGGGGGGAAATCTTCCCCCCAAGCCTTCCCCTTTATCTCTTCATTTAAACACTTTAATCTTGAGATAGATTCTATCTCTAAATTTAAACCGTTTAAATTAGAGATAGATTCTATCTCTAGGGGTGGGCCGGCCTGGACCCACATGTCATAGTAGGCAGGACCCACCATGCCATGTGGCACCTATGTGGCCTCTCCCGGGGTGGTGGGCCCACTGGTGACCCTTCAAGCACATTCTAGAACCTTCTAGAAGCTCCGGTCAAAACACCGGAACTTTCCTGAACCCCGGAAAACGACTTCCCATATATGAATCTTATTCTCCGGACCATTCCGGCCCTCCTCGTGATGTCCTGGATCCCATCCGATACTCCGAAAAAACTTCGGTCTCCATCTCATATTCTGAATCTACTTATGCGACATCGAACCTTAAGCGCGTCACCCTATAGTTCGTGAACTATGCAGACATGGTCGAGACTCCTCTCCGAGCAATAACCAATAGCGGGATCTGGAGATCCATAATGGCTCCCACATATTCAACGATAACTTAGTGACCGATTGAACCATTTACATACGATACCGATTCTCTTTGTCACACGAAACTTTACTTGTCCGAGGTTCGATCATCGGTATCTCCATACCTTGTTCAACCTCATTACCGACAAGTACTCTTTACTCGTACCGTGGTATGTCATCTCTTGTGATCTAATCACATGCTTGCAAGCTATTCAGACGATGTGCCACCGAGAGGGCCCAGAGTGTATCTATCCGTCATCGGGATGGACAAATCCCACTATTGATCCATATGCCTCAACTCACACTTTCCGAATACTTAATCCCATCTTTATAACCACCCATTTACGCAATGGCGTTTGATGTAATCAAAGCATCCTTCCGGTGTAAGTGATTTACATGATCTCATGGTCGTAGGACTAGGTAACTATGTATCGAAAGCTTATAGCAAATTGAACTTAATGACTTGATCTTATGTTTCGCTCATTTGGGTGTGTGTCCATTATATCATTCATCCAATGACATAACCTTGTTATTAATAACACCCAATGTTCATGATCACGAAACCATGATCATCTATTAATCAACAAGCTAGTTATACAAGAGGCTTACTAGGGACTCCTTGTTGTTTACATAACACACATGTATCAATGTTTCGGTTAATACAATTATAGCATGGTATGCAAAAACTTATCATAAACACAAAGGTAGTATAATAACCACTTTATTATTGCCTCTTGGGCATATCTCCAACACACTCACGGGTAGGTCATGTCGGTCGGCCCTGTTCCCCACGGTGACGCTGGTTCTAGGAGCCCGTCGTCGCCGGGGCATGGGGAGGTTGGGCCACGGCACGAGCCGGCGCCGACGTGGTGTTGTCCCTGGACAGCGGTCGCGCGGTTGCTTGGGCGTGGCCTCTAGTATTGCTCTAGTCGTTGTTTCGAGAAGAAAGGTGTTGGCCTTGTTGGCTCCGCGTCTCGCGGTGGCCAGATTGACCAGGGGTTGCAGGTTCTCCAGGAGGCTTGTCTGGTGCGTGATGGTCAGCTCGGCTGGCCGTACGCAGGTGGGTGGTGGCTTTCGTCCTGATGTGGTAGCCGACGTTGTGCCATTGCAGGCGTGGTCTTGGCTCCTGTCCAGTGGCACCCTACGGTCGTAGCTGGCATCCTTGCCGAGCTCTACATACGATTGTTGTTGTGTGCACCGCGGTATCGCAGATCTTGGTGTCCTCACCTGTTGTGGGTATACTTTATGGGTATATCAACGGCATGGCCTAGATCCGGCAAGCCCGGGTGGCCCACGGGTGGTGATGTGGCCTGTGGACCATCGGGTGGCCCAGTTGTTGTAGATCATGTTGGATGAAGTCCAGCCCAGGAGACAGGAACCGGATCTTAACCGACCTACGAAGGAGGCCGGATCCATGAAGGACCATGAAGTATCCGGATTTGGTACGACAGTGATGGAAGGCGGATCCTTGACGTGCACGGCAATGTAATATTCCATAGTTAGGCAACTTGTATTCCGGCTAGGACTCTCCGTGTAAACCCTAGATCCGAGCGCCTTTATAAGCCGGATCCCGGGAGCCCTAGAGGCACAACCACAACTCATTGTAACAACGCGAAAGCGCCCATATAATTCCAGACAAGCAGCAGTAGGCCCTGTCCTCGAGCAGGTGTTTCGAAGCTGGGTAAATCGCGTACCACCGTCCCGAGGACTCTCCGCTCAATGGCCCCTACTTCTTCTTCCCCTCGTGAGGATCCCTCCTCCAAGGTACCATCGAATAGGCAACGACGTCACCAGTTGGTCTGGGTTGTTTGCGCAGAGGCCTTCGGCCGTCGGGTGATTCCTTGAGTTGTCCTCGCGGTCGTCCCATGTCGTTTTCGATGAGCGACGCGCGGTGACCTCTGTTGGTTGGATGGTGGGTCAGCGTGGTTTTCGAGCCGTCATGATTGATGGTGGTGTAAGGTTTTTGTCAATGTGTCCTGGTGGGGTTGCCACCCCTACGCGAGTGATGGTCGTGGTGCTCCGGGTGAAAGCCCAGCCCGACCTTGGCGGTGCCGGCGATGATGGCGGTTGCACGTCATTTCCTCTTGTGGCATCGTCGAGGAGCACCGACTGTCCTCCATCCTTGTGGTCTAATCCTCCGGGTGAAAACCTAGATGCGGCTTGGAGCTGAGATCGGACTACGGCGACGTCATTGATGTCGCTTCCTTCTTGAAGGTGTTGTTTTCTTGGAGGTTTGGCCTTTGGTTGGTGCACGAGGCGGTGGTGCTCGCCTTGACTATATGGCAGATCTTGCTTCCGCTAGCGTTGTGCCAATAAGATTATCTCGGTTGACATGGATTGCGAACCGCGGAGGATCCTCTGTTGTTGCTCTTGGACTCATGGAAGCACTCAACGAGTATCGTTTCACGGCTGCAGGCGTATGTTGCTACAAGCGAGGGGTGCGGCAAGGCATGGTGGAGCGGTGTTCAAGTTGCGAGCAGTGTTGGCAGTCGAGGCATGTGCAGTCAGTTGAAGTCTTTCATGCCCTTTGGGCCTGCTGGGGACTTCTCCTCCCATTGAACAGTTCATGCCAGATCTGGATAGCTCAATGGGGGTTCGAGGTCGCCCTGGCGCAGCGAGGAGTTCCCCTTGCCATGTTTTCTTGGGTTGGCAGGCTGTCGCTTTTTGTGCACTTGTTTGGACGGCTTTTTGTGCACTTGTTTGGATGGCATCTAGGCCATTGGTAGTTCGGTGGTGTTTGTTGTAATGTTTGTCTTGCGATCTTGTCTTGAGTGGTCGGGTGTTCGCCCTTGTCTTAGGTTTGTAAACTGTTCTTTCTATCAATGAAATGAAACGCTAGCTTTGCGTTTTCTCGAAGAAGAAAAAAAACATGTGGCAGGCTCCAGCTTTTGCTTCTTGAGATATAGTGCCCGACGGTTCTGATGATACGGTATATACACCACCTGAACCTGATAAATTTCTCAAGTCTGCTAGCCTCTAGAGAAGTCTAGATGGTGCTTATATCAACTTTGCTCTTGGATAGTTGGAATGCAGGGGTGATCCAGCTGCCACAGTTGCACTGAATCCCTGACCAGTTGAAGTACCCTAGCCGTGCTCCGCAGTGGATGCACGACAGCTTCCCCTCCAAAGCGCCGTCTTCTACTGCTCCATCAGAAACAAAAGCAGATAATGAACAGGCTGATAATATGCTATGAACCACATCAATATATGTGTATTTAAGTTACTGTGAGAGATCAATTTGTGAAAGTGGCTAACCTGGAGTCATCCACTTGAGAGGCTCGACATAAAGCGAAGAGCAATCTTGTTCCTTGTTGTATGTGTGACCACCTTTCCTTTTGTCATGCCACTCAAAGCTAGAATTTCCCTCACCAGGAGTGTGGCTGATAACGTTGTCCTCTGCAGCAACGACCCTCCTGCATTTCTTGCAGCGGTATGCTGTTTTACGGGTCTCCTTATTTGACAGTTCCTGTCTAGGATTAGTCTGTCGAGCAACACCAGGATCATCTTCAAATACATGGTTTCCTATTTTCTCTCCAATTTTGTAGGACTGACCTGCGGGAAGCATTTGATGAAAGTATTACTAAGATTCCTTGTACCCAGGCGACTGGTCTTTTTAACAGAAAAGGAAAAGAAAAAAAAAACTGCAGGGGATTCCCCTACGGTCATGATCTTCAAAAAAAAAATGAAAGTATTACAAAAATTGAGTAATGACACTAGGGTGAAAAGTAGAGCAACTGAATCTGCTTCAAATGACAATTTTTCACAAAATGCCGGAATGATATTACGGGGCATAGGACGTGAGAAGTAAGTTTCTCCATCACATTTTTTTCAACTTAATGTTGATCCTAACTTCAAGAGCATCTATCAGATATTAAACAGGCGCCACAATAAGATACAAGATGAAAAAAATGACCAACCTAACAATTTTAAGCGGAAGCGCCTGTATAAAGGACTTGAAGTATCAACCTTGAAACCCATTTCTTCAAACAATTTTAACTGCAAATTATAGAAGATTCAACTTAATAAGATAAATCTAAGAGCAATATGGTGCAAAAAGATCATAATAAAAGCTTACCTGATCAAGAAAACCGTCATTTGGGCAAACAGATTCATTAATTTCCTTCAAAGACTCTAGTGCTTCTGGAAGAAGAAAGCAGTGAATGTCACATGAGAGCTACTTAAAAGACTATCAGATAACTCAGACAACGTAGAAATAAACATGTCTTGCTTGAAACGAAAAGATTCAAACCTTCCAAAGATTTCTGCTCTGTTTTCATAAGATATGCCGTGATGATGGTAGCACTGCAACATGATAGAATAAAATTCAGAACTAATGTGTTATAGTGAAAATAAATGGCTTTATTATTAGTGAATGATATACATTTCTAATTTCTCACAACCAATGAAGTTATATGTGGAAGTTTACAATGCACCCTATATAATTGTTTAGCCAGAGCCGCTGTCAGTTTTCTGACTGATTTCTTACTTGCCAATAGTCTTGCGCTCAAAATTACAATATCCATGTGACTAAGAATATAAATTTTATGAGAACTCAATGGAATTTCCATTAACTTGTAATAGCAGGATTATGATCAATGACAGAACAAGCCAATAAAATTCAGAAAAACATTAAGCCGTATGCACCAGTTAAAACTAGAACTAACCACCTTCGCAAGCAAACTTTAAACTACAAGAAACTTCTGGTTAGCTTGTGGACCTCCATTAAAACTGGATGGGTGTCACATCGGTTAGCAGCCTATAGGTTTACCGGCTCCGGAAGTCAACTCCAACACCACCTTGCTCGCCTCATAAACCTATGCACTTCAGTCCATGATGGGTTGCTCAAGAGACATGCTGCTGCCATCTTGCTAGGGCGAGTTGAAAAGAGACAGTATCATATCACAGAATCATGTCCATGGCTACCTCGGTTTTTTTTGGCGGAAATCCATGGCTACCTCAATCACATCTCGAAACTCCTCCATCCGCCACTACGCCTGATCTAACTCACAATGTGTTAGCTGTGAGCATGTGGTATAGGACTGTGTTGACTGCTGAAACCGCCCACATGCAGCGAGCCTAGCAGATTGGCACCTCAGCCTCAATAAATACCGACTATCTGCCATGAATACCCAACATGGTTCACCATAACTGGTGTGGGATTTGACAAAATTTGTTTCACATCCACCTCTCTCGCCAGAACAACACCACTCCCCTCACTCTTAACTCAAGCATGCTGGATCATGACTAATACAACCATGTTCCACTCTAATAGTTAGCATTTTAGTTTCTAAAAGAAAATTGTAGGCATGCACTGCAACCTGGAGCTTACAAAATGTCTCAGACTGTTCACAGCCTCTATCGTTCAGATTTAATATTTCACTGTGCCAGGCGGGGCTGCTCCAAATTGGGTCATAAGAAAAAATATAGGTTGACTAAATGGAATATTATTTGTAGACCTAGAGATCAGGGTGGTTTGAGAATAGAGGTTCTAGATTTAAAAAATAAAATTCTGCTAAGCAAGTGGCTTTACAAACTTCTGAATGAGGGAATTTGGCAAGAGCTGCTCACTAAGAAATATTTACATTCGAAAACTTTGTCCCAGGTTTCAGAAAAACCAAGTGACTCACCTTTTTGGAAAGGTCTAATGAAAGTGAAGGAGGATTTCTTAACTCAGGGTTCTTTCGTAGTCAATAATGGGCTCAACACCAGGTTCTGGGAGGATATTTGGTTAGGTCCGAAATCTTTGGCGGAAGAGTACCCGTCTCTATATAATATTGTAAATCATAAGAATGGCACGGTTGAAAATGTGCTTGCAACAAACCCTCTGAATATTAGCTTCCGACGGACCTTAAATGGTAACAAATGGGAGAGATGGACACATCTTCTTCATCGACTTATTGTGGTACAACTAAATGATAGCGAGGATAGGTTCAAATGGAATTTAACGAGTTCTGGGGTCTTCCCAGTGAAGTCCATGTACAACGATCTCTTATCTGGACACACGGTTTCCCTCAGAAAACATATCTGGAAGTTGAAGGTGCCACTAAAATTAAAGATTTTTATGTCGTTCCTCCACAAGAAAGTGATTCTTGCAAAAGATAATCTGGCTAAACGTAATTGGAATGGTTCTACTAATTGCTGTTTTTGTGATCAAGATGAGACAATACATCACTTATTTATTTCATGTCCCTTTACGCAGATGATTTGGAAGATAGTCAATATGACATTCAATTTACCTCCGCCTTTGAATATAACTAATCTGTTTGGGAAGTGGTGGCTAAATGGGGTAGACAAAAAAAAGCAAAACAGAGTTGGAGTCTGTGCTTTGGTGTGGGCAATATGGAACGTGTGTAATGATTGCATCTTTAACAAAAAAAACTTTCCATCATTTTTGCAGCTAATTCCTTTGGCTACCAATTGGATCTGTGGTCCTATCTGCACCCAGAGGAGGAGCGCCTTGCTATGGATATTGGGTGCAACCGACTGGCAACGGTAGCACGGGATTTCTACAGCATGCTGATCGAAGGCTAACATGAGGATGCAAAGGCGCTTCATGCTAGTGCTGTTTAGATGGCTCATTTTTGTAGAAACTTTGAGTGATCCATGAGATGTAATAATACTTTATATCTGTGGCTGGTTGTAATAACTGACTGCTTTTAATAAAGAAAGCCGCATGCATCAATTGATGCAGAGGCTGGGGTTTGCCCCGTTTCGGAAAAAAAAAAATACAGCTGTTGCATTGACAGACATGGTATCTTTGTTTGCTAGCTTGACAAAGTTAACATAACAGTCACCAGCCTCCTATGTTGGTTCTGTCTTGTGCATGTCTTTGTGAACTTTTCCATCAACTCTTTGTTCTGGTTGGAATGTGGGGAAAAGAACAGTTCGACGGCCATGCTTATCTTGGCAATATCTACACTCTACATACTTCTGTAGCACAAACTGGGGCAATTCAGATTTGGTTGCAGTAATTTAGCTAAATATATTGTTTGATTTGGCAAGCCTACGGAAAATTCATTTTTTAGTCCTGTATTGGCCCACTGTACAAACACTTCAGTGCGAGCAGTCCACATGCTTATTATACAAGCCACACCTGAGAAAGCAGCACTTCGTATGATATGAGACATTACTCAAAAATGCTGTACGTACCCATTTGTTTCGTTTCTAACAATTTCTATTTACCTAGTATTAGCTGGTTATAATTCGATTGCAGTGAAACAAAGTATGGTTCCCTTGCAATAAGGACCAATTCTCCAATCTCGTTTCTCCACACAAGAGTGTGTCGTGCAAGATTTGCAGTGAACATTTGTGTTAATTAAAAAATGCAAGACCTGTGTATTTAGCCAAGAACAAGAATGGGATGATGGTTCTTCTCGCAATTCGGTAAAACAAACGGGTTTTGGCGTAGTGCATAGTTACTATGTTATAGTTATTGTGAGTGTTCACTACAAGTCCCTCTCATACACATAGATACATAAAAAAGGGATTGGAACATTAGTCGCCATAGCAAGTGAACATTTCAATCCACATTTACCAGATGTAAGTATGTAACCTGTTGGAGCATCAGACAAGTTGAAAATTTACAGAACAAACTGATATATAAGTGGATGGCAGATTATGCATCACGGTTACTTAGTATCATTTTTTTTTCTTGCATAACGTGCAGCCATGTGGACTAACTGCACTAAAATATGTGTAATGTTGGAGACGATACACGGCCATGAATTAATTTACAGAAAATTCATCTAGCCAAATCATTGCAGCTGCACTTTCATGTGACTTCAAATGCTCACGCCTATTTTGCAGAAAGATGTGGTAGACAAGATAAAGGCAGGCGCTAAACTATTTTTTTTTCACAAGCAAACAAATAGGTAAAGAACGAAGTATGTAAAATCATGGACAAAGGGAACACATTCAGAAGAAATATAGCTCCGTGGTTATTTCGCCTTGGTTAAGCCAAAGGTGATGAAATTTTGAGCTTTACAGCACAGTGGAAACGCAAGCATACCTCCTGGAGACCCCCGCGAAGCAATGCACGAGCACACTGCCCTCCTTCCTCCCCTGGTCGATGAAATCGAGGCAGGGCTCGAGGTGGTCGAGCAGGTTCTCCTCCTCCGTGTCCCTGAGCGGCACGGCCATCCGCGTGACCCTCAGGCCTTCCCCGGTCCTCTCCACCACCCGCATCAGCCGCCCCGGGGCGACCGACGAGGGCGCCCCGTCCTCCCCGGCCACCACGCGGCGGACCTCCTCGGCCGGGAGGGAGAGGCCCGGGCGGTAGTCGGTGAGGAAGGAGATGGAGGCGGAGCTGACGACGGAGAGGACGTGGGTGATGTCGGTGCCGTCCGGGAGCGAGCCCGTGAGGGCCGCGATGGCGTCGTTGATGCCGCCGAAGTAGAGGTGGTCGCGGACGAGGTCCGGCATGGCGGCCGGGGCCGGGGCGTCGCAGGAGGTGGCGGCCATGGGCGGCGGGGAGGTAGAAGAAACCCTAGGGTAGTCTTGGGTGATTTTTGCTGAGCTCCCGCGTGGTTACAGAGTACAGAATAGCTTTTGAAACTGAAATTACACCTCAACTGTGAGTCAATCTGACGCCGACGAAGAACGAGCTAGGCTGCACTTTCGTTTGATTTTTTTTTAGAGAACTTCGGATTGATTTTGCTGCCTTCCAAACACCCCGAACCCGGTGCAACAAATGGACGATGAAGGTTGTGTGAAATTTGTCAAATATTGGATGACAACCTTCATGTGGGGCGCGCCGGACCAAAAAAACATTTTCAGCCGCGTCCCTCAAAGCCCATTTTTGTCCGGCGCGGCCCGATACGGTGTCCGGCGCCCCGAGCCCGTCCCCGTCCCACAGGGGACGCACCGGGGACGCCGGACACACCGAAAAGCGAGGCGAACCGACGCGGGCCCGGCGCGTCAGCGGCTCAGTGAAAAATCGTCTCCCATTCCCGCCAAATCCCGCACCTCCCGCCATATCGCGTCTATCCCGCCGCGCATTTCTGGCCTCCCAACACATATCCCACCGCCGATTCATTTCTCCTATCCCCGCCGATTTGTTTCTCCATCCCGCCGTTCACCCGCCGCCGCTACCCTCTCCCCATTCCATGACACCGCCGGTAGCCCCCAAGAAGATGGCCAAGAAAACGGCCAAGAAGCCGTCGGGCAATGTGACGAAAGGGGCGAAAGCGTCGTTCGTGAAGCCGCGGAAGGCGCCGGCCCCGAAGAAGAAGCCGGAAGGATGGACCGATGATCAGTGGCATCAAGACTGTCTGCGCCGGAAGATGTCGACGGCGGAGTGGAAAGGACGGAGGGCGGCGGAGCAGGAGAAGAAGGCTCTGGCGGCGCACCAGCACTTAATGGTCGGGTGTCTCGCCGCCACCAACGCGAGCCCATATAGTACGAACGTGCCGGTGTACGTTCCGGGAGTCTTCTCTCCGTCGTCATCCGCCTTCTACAACGATGGCCCCTCCGGCACTCCCGGGTGCGTGACGCCTAACTTGTCGCCGCACTACCAGGATGCATTGCCGCATGGCGGCTTCAACCCCAACAACCTCTACTCCCCGGCGTACGAGCAGCGCGAGCCAGGACCCGGTGCGGACGGTGACCCTTTCACTGGCCGCAGGGGCCGCTCGAATTCGACGGCGCCGGTGCTGAGGGTGCTGAGGAAGAGGGCGGGGGTGAGGACGAGGAGGACGATGAAGAGGAGGGGGTGGAGGACGAGGACGAGGACGAGGACGAAGAGGGCGGCGAGGAAGAAGACGAGGAGGGTGCCGGTGACGATGATCTCGTGGAGGTCGACGCGAACGGCGTGAAGAAGAAAAAGAAGAAGAAGGCGTCGGGCACACGAGACCCCAAGTGGATGGTTTTGGAGGATCTTTGTTTGTGCGAGTCGTGGGCGACGGTGAGCCATGACTCCATCATCGGCGCCAACCAAAAATACGGGAAGTATTGGGCGAGAATCAAGGCCGAGTTCGATGAGCGCAAGCTCATCAAGAGCGACTACAACAAAGTGACAATGAAGAGGAGCCAAAAGGCAATGTCGACGCGATGGGCCATCATCCAGGCGTCGGTGAACTCCTTCCATGGATACCATCAGGACTTACTGAACAGAGCCGAGAGCGGCGCCGACCTCTCCCAAATGGTACGACTCTTTCTTCCATAATCTGTAGCGCTTACATTGTGTTCGGTGAAATGATTCCGCTTCCCGTGGCTAGTTTGATAGGGCCATGGAGGTTTACGCGAGGAACTCGGATGGGCATAAGTCGTTCGCGCTGATGCATTGCTATACCAAGCTCAAAGGGAACGAGAAATGGCGGTTGACGCGCCTGTCGCTGTCCAAGGGGAAGGACGACATTGACCTGGACGCGCCGCTGGCAACGTCGGCAGGGCGTCCTATTGGCAACAAGGCTGCCAAGGCCGCCTTGGCCGATGCCGCGTCGTGTGAGAAGACGCAGGCGTCGATCACGAAATGCCTCGCGGACGTCTCCTCGACCTTTCTCTCCCGCGACAAAAAGACCGACGAAAGGTGGGCGGAGCTGCTCAAGAGGCAAGAGGAGAAGTTGGAGCTCAAGAAACGCAGGGACGACATGTCCCTGCTGAGAACGTCGACAGAGGGAATGTCTCCCTGAACGCGGGCGGTGCACAACTTCTTCAAAGGCCAGATCCTCGACAACATCGAAGCTAAAATGGCGGCGGCCGACGCTGCGGCCGACGCGGCGGTCCAGGAAGCGGCAGCGGCAGCAACCGCGGCGCAAGAGCCGGCTGACGCGTCTTCGACTGCTATACCATCGTCGGCCTACGCGACGGCAGCAGACGGAGCATGCGCAGCACCAGGCAGATCGCGACGAGGTCATCGTGATCGATGGGCCTGCGTCGACTCAGGATACGTCGCCGTCGACCAACCCCTTCTTCTAATTTAGCATGCACTATGGTCTATAATATGATCGCGCGCCTAGTACTTTGATCGCCGCTACTCTGATCGTGACGATTCGGCGGGAACGATCTCTTTTGAATGCAAAATTTGAATTCTTGATTGGCGGCGGCGTTTGGGGACGCGACTGGGGAGCGACGTCCTCAAAGACGGCACGAACAAAACACGTCCCCCAAACGCTCAATCCGGCGCGGTTTGGGGACGCTTTGGGGGACGCGGCTGGAGATGCTCTAAATGGTTTGAATTTGAGGTAGTAATATAAAAACACTATTGTGCCACAATGATTCAGTTTAAGTACTTTGCAAGGATTGAGAAGCAATAGGTAGAAATCTAGAGCTAATAATGATGGCCACCCAATAGTCAACTTGACTCGTCTTTCTTGAAGTTTTGGAGTGAATTGGATTTTAAATTTTACTACTCCCATAGATGTAACATTTTTCAAGATCTAGATGTATCTAGATACTAAATAGCATCTAGATACATCCAGATTTAAACAAATATCAAGGGTCGTCTAGGACTAAGGTAGTACATTGGTTAAACATGTATACGTGATAAGCCTTTCTGATCTTTTCCACAAGGATACTACTCCCTCCGGTCCGATTAAATCAACACAAAATTGTGAAGGCTGCTAGCATGTTTGAGCTTATCGCCACATCAACTAAAAGAGTCAAGAGGTAGTACATGCACCGCAATGGCTGGATCACACGATTCGGCTCGACTCATCATTCCATCGGCAACATACGAGGGGCCACTATAGTGTATGTCAATGACACTTTTCCTTATGTCCACTTGCATATTTCCTTCCTCCAAGCAATCCACCCCCACCACATACACGTTCTAAAACATAAAACACGCTGCCCTATGAGGTACAACAAAACTTTGACTGTTGAGTTACTGCTTTTGCACTGCATGAAAGCTCAACAAATGGCTACAATACAACGAAGCGTCAAAATTGCAGGCCTGACATCAAACTGCAACAAAGAAGGTATTGCTATGGCAAAAACAGGGTATCTGCACTGTTGGGCTGGGCTGGACCTCCCTCCAGCTCCAAATGTTTGGAATAGCAGACAAGGCAGCTTCCTACATATCTGAGTTTTTCTGCAACTTGGCTGGCCTGTCCTTGTGTGTTTCTGCATGGTGAAACAGCAGGTTGTGTCATGTTGTCAAAACGTTTTCATTCCATGTGTAAGATTGCATAATTCAAAATCTTCCAACATTTAATTGAAACACATGGACTGCTCTAGTGTGACTCATTGCTTCTTGGATGGATTTTAAAAAAGCGGGTAGGGTGAGCAAAACCTGAAAAAACTAGTAAAGAAAATACCTGCATATCTCCTTTTCTTGTTAGCTCTTCTTCTTTTGCGCTCAGCTTGTGTGAGCTCTGTGTCTTCTTTAATATCGCCTTTCCCTTCAAAAACTTCTTCAGGAGCAAGCATCGCCGCATCTGAAACAGCTACAGGTGCGACCTGCAAGACATAGAAGCCGTTAAATAAAATATTCCAATGGAGTAACTTCATGGAAAAAGAAAGAACGAATCTGGTACCTCTTCCATTGCTAGAGCAGGTACGTTTGCTTGTATAGACATATCCTCAATGACCTGAAAAGACAAAGCGTGTCTTCATGCCAAAAATTGCAGATGTTAAGCACACAATGTTGTCAAATAAAGAACCATTACATACCGGCTTCGGGGCAAAGTGGAAATGAGAGAGTGCATCCAACTTCAAGCATATCCTCTTAAATAAATCATTTGCCTGAGTTTGAAATAGAAAGTTAGGCATGATTGGTAGCTTGTGATATCATCATATAGACATAAAAATATGCATGTACCATTCTGGAATGATGGCAACAAACAGAAGCATAAAACCAAGTCGGCCAATGTAGTGAAGGACCCCTCAACAGAACTTGACAAATGTTGATTATCATGAGTGGCCTATCACCTATCCCAATATGCATGCTTACTGAAACACAGACAGTGGCGGAAAATAATCCACTTATTTACTAAAGAAAATGAAGTCTGCTTCTACCAACAAAAAATCCAATAGCAAAACTTCAACTCCATTGCATGTCCAAGAGGCAATAAACCATCACAGAGCGCCTGTATTTAAATTATTTTTCATAATATGACAAGCATCTTGTGTACCACAAGAAAGCAAAGGTGAATATAGAGAACAGTACAGTGACCACGGCAAGCAAGGAATGCAAGAACTTGCCAATTTAAATGGACATACGACTATCTGGCATGCATTTAATGACAAGACATTATAAAATTAGCTCTTTGACTGGCATTTTCTTTTCAACTCAACAGAAATGCTCCATGAGATGTTGCAACGAATTACAATCAAAAGCAGAACACGACTATAATCATTATATGTAAATTCAACTTCCCTCGGATTTTAGTAAGAACATATGATTACTCACCTCTTTCTTCTGTTCATCTGAAATAGAAAGTGTGGCAGGTGCAAGGCCAGCTTTTTGTGCATAATCATCCTGTAAGATTAAAAAGATCAGTAGCAGATGAATTGTACTTACACTCATCCTAGCAGCCCATTTGGATTAAAAATAAATATGTCATAGTCAGATAGTGCAGACCGCATAAAGTTCAGCAAGACCCTTCGTGCTCTTGTTTTCATCCTGTTGAAATATATTAATGGTGAGAATGCAATGTCTTATTATCATAAATGAATTCAAGTTATTGCAAAGAATCAAAACCATACCATCTCCTTTTGCTTCTTTGGAGCTTTAGATGACAAGATTGAAGGCATTTCAACATCATCAAAATTATCCTGTTAGGGAAAAAGTGAAGATAACTCAATATTACTAGTGGTGCCACAGATACAAAATGAGATGTCTAAAGAACTCAGAATTCTCTCTACTTATTCTCTGGTATACTACTGTTAATCCTGTTGCAAAACTTGGGACATGCCCATTAACATATTACCTCTGCAATTCTTTTCTTTATCATCTCCTCTAGAGAAGCTGTGACTTCCTCTGTGATTACTGGGGCAGGTCTCACATTATGTTCAAAATCAAGCTCCACTTCAATGGCACTATTTTTGGGCCTGCTGGAAGCAGTAACCTACAAAAGGAACACAGTTAACTTTTCTGGAATGAAATGATAATTAATTATTATTATGACCATCTTACAAGTCAGAAATATATATTATATACAAAACATGCTATATGTTACCTCTCCCTTCATGGTCCATGCACAGGGATCAAGACTAGCTTTCTCCATTTGCTCTATTTTAGCACGCATCTTCAGGCGCTCCTTCTCATGAGTTGAAAGTCCCTGTTCATCCTTCTCATGAGTTGAAAGACCCTGTTCATCCTGCATTATAGGAAAAAAGTGTGTTGATAGACAAGTTATGGCTATATGTGCAATACTTACTTCAACTGAAATGGGTACCTCTAATGTTGGAACATCCTTTACATCATCATTCGCACTGTCATCCCCTTCCATTTCTTGTAATTCATCCTTGAAGTGGACTTTCTTTGTGGAACTATTTCTCTTCTTGCCTTGTTGCTTATGGCTTTCCTCAAAAAAATCCTCATACCTGAAAAGACACTCTTACCTGGTTAAAGTAACATCAATTTCATGATACTGAAAATACATGACATAACAATATTCTCCAACCTAGGGAAGATTGTAGGGATAGCGTGAAGTTTCGATCATAAAAAAACTAATTGCCATGCTTCCAAATGTTTTGGAAAATAATCTGCTCCAAAAACTAGAGCAGAAAAAGCTTCTTTTTTTAGCCCCTGGTTCTGGTCGTTTTATTGCAGACCGCATATGAAGTCACATTTTCACAGAATTTTGAAATATATAGTGTGCTCTTGACATGTATATGTGAGATTCCTTTTGGATTTTTCAAGCTTCAAAACACACTTTCATAGGCTAGTTTCTTTTCCTCTCATCAGCTTATCAATAAATTACATAAAAGGGGGCCCTTTTTCATTGTTTACTTTGCTAATCCAATTGATTCCATCTCCATGCAAGTATTAAGATTCCATTTCTTTCCCTATGTCAGTGAAATGAACTAGCTCCTGCTCCCCTTCCATTTACCTCAAGGACGGTCTGATATAGTGATATCTAGTAAATTTTAACAGTGTGAATCTTTTAAAAAATGCATAAAAAACTAATATCCACCCTCCTAACTTTTTCATGTGTCAATTTATTTGCTACATGTTATAAATTGGAAAAGAGTTGTGAAGCATTGTTCCAACGATTTAAAAATCCTGCATTGCTACCATTAGCATCTCGCAAAAATTAACTGATACAGGAGCGCATAATGAAATCTGATTTGCATTTTTGCAATCAACTTAAATCCATAATAGCATACTTGATATTAGCACCACATACTTACTTTATATCTCCACCAGATTTTCCTCCATCCTCTTCATCATCATCGTCATCAAAATCTTCCAACTACAGTTAACAGCATCAACACTCGGGTTAAAGAAGAAAGAAATTTGGATCAACATGCCTCATCAGTAAACGTATGGTCTCTAACACCCTAACTGTCAAAATGAGACCATTCGTTCAGGCTGTACAGCTGAAATCAAACACTCAGGTTAAAGAAGAAAGAAATTTGGATCAACATGCTTCATCAATAAAAGTATGGTATCTAACACCCAAACTGTCAAAATGATCCCATTCGTTCAGGCCGTACAGCTGAAATCTGTCGTCCTTGAACTAGCTCAAGCTGTTGAGTCATTTCTAATGCATATCCAGCAGAAATTTTGGGTTCTAATTACTCATAGTATTATGGTTCTATATCATAGATTGTATCATCAGAGCTAACAAAGAATTAGATGTATGCAAGACAGAGTGTGAGTATAAAATCCTTACATCCAAATCGTCATCGTCTTCTTCTCCATCATCGCCACCTTGGTCCATGTCCTCATCACTCTCGTCCTCCATCCAGTCCACGGTTCCCTTCTTTTTCTCGCCTCCCTTGGAACCACCATACTCCTGTTCCTCCGCATCCGCTAGAAAATCTTCAAGCTCCTTTACCTTTAGGAACTTGTCCTCCACCCCATTACCGGCCCTACCTTTCACCTCCTCCTTTTCTTCCTCCTCCTCCTCCGCAGAATCCAACTCATCGTCCGTGCCCTCCATCTCATCCTCGTCCAAATCCTCCGATTCGTCGCCCTCTCCATCCTCCTCCGATTCGTCCGACGGTTCCTCCTCCGATTTAGCGGACTTGGACGGCGGAGGAGCCGGCGACGGATGCGAAGGCGGCTGCTGCTCGAGGCGGCGGAGCTGGCGGTGGAGGTGGGGGAGGAGGGGGGCGGAGAGCAGCTCGCTCTGGGACCAAATCTGCTCGGCGTCGAAGTTGGGGCCCGCGAGGAGGTTTGGGAGCGGCGGCGGCTGCACGGGGGAGGCAACGGCGAGCGAGGAGTGGAGGTGCTTGAGGGCCGCCCGGGCGGCGGCGGCTAGGTCGGCGGACGGGGAGAGGTAGACGGCCGGGTCGGCGTCCCGCAGCTGCTGCAGCGCCACCTCGCCCTTATCCGCGGCGAGCGGCGCGTCCAAATCCATCGCCATGGCCGCGGTGGCTGGCGGCGAATTTGGTTGATTTGTGTGTGGAGGCGAAGCGGGGAAGGAAGAGGAAGGAGAGGAGCAGCTTTGGGTTTTAGGGTTTAGCGAGTTGAGCAGCACGCGGCTATGATGGGTTGTTACGGTTTGGTCCTGAACTTCAATGGAAACTAGATGACTCCCCGCGCGTTGCGGCGGGAATTTTCAGAGAACAATGATGGAAACATGATCTGTTTGTATACCAACAATATTTGAACAGATCATATGATGGATGAAAGTTCTATTTAGTAACTTAAACAACAATATCTTCCAATCGAGTTACATATATGGACATCTAAATTCTGCACAATAAATGCGACAAAGAGTATGGTACATATACAACAATGTACGTATATCAGACACATAGAAAAGGTTATTAAAATTTTGTTACTTGTATCAACAGTAATTAAATGACACCTTGCACGTTATTGTGGAGACCCTTGTAAAAAAATCATTAAAATTAGGTCATGATTAAAATCTCGTACAATAAATTAAAGTCGTAAACCCCTGAGTATGCAAAGAACAGTTACACACAAAAATTTAGTACACTTCAGAACATCAAAAATAAGATTTATTGCCTTGGAAATGTAACAAACCAACCAAAAAATAATATATAGTTTTGTTTGCTAGAATATGCAATGCCTCGTTGAAACGAAAATCAGTATTTATGTACTCGTAATTAAATTTGCATACAATATTTTAATAGGGAATAAATCATTGAAATGGTAGATTCAACAATCCACAGTTGGCGGAAATCCAATCTTTGAGATTTGCATAAAACATGTATTTGGCGAGAATCAGGTGTTAATAACGATTATCTTAAATTTTAGGCAAAAAATATGTTTCTAGCAGAAAAATAAATATATATTAGCCAAATAATTTTTAACCCATTGAAGGCAATCATATAACTGATACCGTGCTAGCTTATGAAGAAGCATGTCTTATCTTTTAATATGTATAATCCTTCTTTGTGACCCGTTAAGACAGTAATATATATGTTGCAGCTTAGTCTGGTATGCATGTATGTACATGAATCTATAATCTGAATGAGCGATGCTATTCCTCACCGAACGAATCCTATAGAGAGGCCATACAATCCTGAGCACCTTAATTACCTGCTCCTTTTTTTTTAATCTTTGCTGGTAAAGATTAAAACTGCAACCTGGGCGAAACCCCCCTGCCAAGTTTGGACAAAGAGATGGGATCTGCAACAAAAACAAAACGAATTCACAATGATGTGCATGTGATAATCATAGTTGAGATGCCACATACGTGAATTTGGGACTTGGCCATCCTGGAGTACGCTGCCGGGGACTTTGGTCATCCTGGAACTGCATGTTTACGGCGGTCGTCAACTTGGATTCAGTTCTTGAGGATCAAAACGGGAACAGGGATAGCAGGGTCGTTGGTATCTTACCTTCAAGGATGGATGCCCAGAGTTTGGGGAAAAAAATTCAGGACAACCGGTGTATGCATTGGCGACTGCTACATGTGGATGAGGGGTGGACTCCCATAAGTATCTCGTCCGTGTACATGGAGAGGGGATTCAGTTAAGTGAGGAAGTGAGGAATAAGGAAAGCCATCAGTCGCTTTGCACGGAAAAGTGAATGGAGGGAATTAAGAGGTGTGGGTACACTATAGGAGAGGAAGCGAATGGTACTGCGTGCGTTGCTCATTCAGTAAAGAATGAATGGGATGAAGAAAGTGGAGCATATGTGAATAGAAACCGTTAATTAGGAAGTGGAGACGCTTCAGATCAGAACTCAGAGCTTCGGTGATGGACTGACGGCGCAATGGGATCTCCCATTCCAGTTAATGGTAGGACGGCTAATTAATTGATATGATGTTGTGACTGTGAGTGGACTGACGTGGTACATTAGGTGATATGGTGAGGTGGCAGATTTGATTGTGTAGGATTGGTAGAGAAGCTTGATGAGGTGGATAGCTTGCATGTTAAGAGAAATCAACTTAGTGGGTTGCTCCTATTTAGATATTATAGATGTCTATTCAGGGCGTGTTTGTTACATCACACCCCAGCTAGATCTTGGCAGAAATTGAGCTTTTTTTTTGTGACAATCAATACTACTCCGTATATACTGAGTATAAATTATAGTACTCCGTAGTAGCAAATAGTATATGGCATATAAACATGAGTTTTTTCCAGCTATTACAGTCTAAAATAAACCAGAAAATCTTCTAAGTCTTCAAACTTTTTCTTCTTCACAACACAATTTTATACTTTTGTAAAGTCAATCAAATGTATATAGCTATATATCAAACCACAGAAATGTATATGCCAATAAAAATTCTCTCTAATTTTAGGTTGACTCACCTCCCTCTGTGTTGTGACCCACAAGCTTCTTAAATCACCTTTGTCAAAAATAATTTTTACATGAAAAAGAAGCTCACTCTTGATATTATTCCATTTCGACAATTGGTTTCGATTTTCATTAACCGCAAATCCAATTCATGTTCATGTTCAGAGCTTCTTTGAGCGGATGTAATCAAATTGATCGCACACGGTTGATCATTTGAAATCTCTTTTGAAAAGTGGTTTCACCTCACCATTTCACACAATTATAATGTTGTACGTTTTTCACTGGTGGACGGGTAAAAAAATAGAGATCCAACTCGCTAGTACCTTGTGTTGGTCAACATCTTATCTTACTTATCTCTTCATCATCTTCAGTCAACCATTTTATCATGAGGTATACATGAAAAATATGTTGATCGACGGTGTGATTCCATTCCCGCAATCGGTTCTGACTTTTGTTAATTGGAACTTCTCAATTTTTTGTTCAAGTTTAAACTTGTTTTAGACAAAATTTGTCAAATTGATCACACAAAGTCACATGTTTGAAATTTCCTTTCACACGTAGCTTCACCTCATCGTTTAACACAATTTTCGTGTTGTAAGTTTTTCATTTTAGTGGTCATAATTCATAAACCAGTAAATATGCATGTGAGAGGTAACCATATGGACTAGAGGTGAGAGTAAAATTGAGCTAGTATGCAAATAAATAGCCTTAGGCTTATCTCTTTACTAGGTCAGAAAGAAGCTTCACAAGCTAGCAAACGAGCTGGATAGCGTGGCCTAAGTCGTGTTTCGGGTAGGGCATGGCACCTGCACCCTAGAGCCCCAAAAAGGGTACGGTCTACCAAATGGGCCCATGCCCTTGATCTCCACATCATTAATGCATTGTTGTGTACACGATAGACACCCCTGATACGTCTCAAACGTATCTATAATTTCTTATGTTCCATGCTAGTTTTATGACAATACTCACATGTTTTATATACACTTTACATCATTTTGATGCATTTTCCGACACTAACCTATTAACAAGATGCCGAAGCGCCAGTTCCTTTTTCTGCTGTTTTTGGTTTCAGAAATCTTACACAGGAAATATTCTCGGAATTGGACGAAACAAAAGCCCACGGTCTTATTTTGCACGGAGCCTTCCAGAAGTCCGAAGAGGAGACGAAGAGGGGCCACAAGGCGGCCACCCCACATGGCGGCGCGGTGGGGCCCCTGGCCGTGCCGGCCTATGGGGTGGGCCCCTCGGCCGCCCCCCGACTCTGCCCCTTCGCCTATTTATTCTCTCCGTCGCGAAAACCCTAGTACCGAGAGCCACGATACGAGAAAAGTTACTGTGACGCCGCCGCCGCCAATCCCATCTCGGGGGATTCTGGAGATCGCCTCCGGCACCCTGTCGGAGAGGGGAATCATCACCGGAGGACTCTACATCATCATGCCCGCCTCCGGATTGATGCGTGAGTAGTTCATCCTTGGACTATGGGTCCATAGCAGTAGCTAGATGGTTGTATTCTCCTCTTGTGCTATCATGTTTAGATCTTGTGAGCTGCCTAACATGATCAAGATCGTCTATTTGTAATGCTACATGTTGTGTTTGTTGGGATCCGATGAATATGGAATACTATGTCAAGTTGATTATTGATCTATCATATATGTGTTGTTTATGATCTTGCATGCTCTCCGTTGCTAGTAGAGGCTCTGGCCAAGTTGATACTTGTAACTCCAAGAGGGAGTATTTATGCTCGATAGTGGGTTCATGCCTCCATTGAATGCAGGACGAGTGACAGAAAGTTCTAAGGTTATGGATGTGCTTGTTGCCACTAGGGATAAAACATCAATGCTTTGTCCAAGGATATTTGTGTTGATTACATTACGCACGGTACTTAATGTAATTGTCTCGTTGTTTGCAACTTAATACTCGGAAGGGGTGCGGATGCTAACCCGAAAGTGGACTTTTTAGGCATAGATGCATGTCTGGATAGCGGTCTATGTTCTTTGTCGTAATGCCCTAAGTAAATCTCATATTAGTCATCATGATATGTATGTGCATTGTTATGCCCTCTCTATTTGTCAATTGCCCAACTGTAATTTGTTCACCCAACATGCTATTTATCTTATTGGAGAGACACCACTAGTGAACTATGGACTCCGGTCCATTCTTTTACATCTGAAATACAATCTACTGCAATCTCTGTTCTCTGTTGTTCTTTGCAAGCAAACATCATTCTACACACCATACGTTTAATCCTTTGTTTACAGCAAGCCAGTGAGATTGACAACCTCACTGTTAAGTTGGGGCAAATTATTTTGATTGTGTTGTGCAGGTTCCACGTTGGCGCCGGAATCCCTGGTGTTGCGCCGCACTACAATCCTTCACCAACAACCTTCACGTGGCATTTATCTCCTACTGGTTCGATAACCTTGGTTTCTTACCGAGGGAAAACTTTCTGCTGTACGCATCACACCTTCCTCTTGGGGTTCCCAACGGACGTGTGCTTCACGCGTTATCAAGCTCTTTTTCTGGCGTCGTTGCCGGGGAGATCAAGACACGCTGCAAGGGGAGTCTCTCACATCCAATCTCTTTACTTTGTTTATTGTCTTGCTTTACTTTATTTTATTTTCTGTCTTGTTTAATTTCTTTATATCAAAAATACAAAAAAAATAGTTACTTGTTTTACTTTACTTAATTCAATTTGCTTTACTTATTACTGTTAAAATGAATACTCCTGAGAATACTAAGTTGTGTGACTTCCCTAGCACAAATAATAATGATTTCATATGCACACCTATTGCTCCACTCGCTACTACGTGCAGAATTTTATGAAATTAAACCTGCTTTACTAAATCTTGTTATGAGAGAGCAATTTTCTGGTGCTAGTACTGATGATGCTGCTGCCCATCTTAATAATTTTGTTGAACTTTGTGAAATGCAAAAGTATAAGGATTTAGATGGGAACATTATAAAACTGAAATTGTTTCCTTTCTCCTTAGGAGGAAGAGCTAAAGATTGGTTGCTATCTTTGCCTAAGAATAGTATTGATTCATGGACTAAATGTATAGATGCTTTCATTGGTAGATATTATCCTCCTGCTAAAATTATATCTTTGAGAAGTAGCATTATGAATTTTAAGCAATTGGATAATGAACATGTTGCCCAAGCATGGGAAAGAATGAAATATTTGGTAAAGAATTGCCCTACCCATGGACTGACTACTTGGATGATCATCCAAACCTTTTATGCAGGATTGAATTTTTCTTCACGGAACCTATTGGATTCAGCTGCTGGAGGTACTTTTATGTCCATCACTTTGGGTGCTGCAACAAAGCTTCTTGATGATATGATGATCAACTACTCTGAATGGCACACTCGAAAGGACTCCACAAGGTAAGAAGGTAAATTCTGTTGAAGAAACCTCCTCCTTGAGTGATAAGATCGATGTTATTATGTCTATGCTTGTTAATGGTAGATCTAATGTTGATCCTAATAATGTTCCTTTAGGTTCATTGGTTGCTCAAGAAGAGCATGTTGATGTGAACTTCATTAAAAATAGTAATTTCAACAACAATGCTTATAGGAATAATTTTGGTAACAACAACTATATGCCATATCCTTCTAATAGTGGTAATTCTTATGGTAGATCTGTTTTGCCTAGTGAGGAAAAGATGCTAGAAATTGAAAGAGCTACTAAGAGCTTTATGCAATCACAATATGAGCAAAATCAATTGTTTACTAAAACTATGAATGAACAATCTGCCTTGTTGAGAAATATAGGGAATCAACTTGAAAATTTGAATATGGAAATTTCTGGTTTGCAAACTAAGCTTTCAAATTCTGAAAAGTGAATCTCATACATGTCTGAGTCACAAGCTTCTTTAATTAATAAAATGGCTGCTAAACCTGAGGATAATGATAACAAAATTCTTACTACAGCAAACACCATACAAGTTCGAATTAATGACAATATTAGATTGATGGCTGAATTGCATGCTAGGTGGGAAAGAGAAGAAAAACTAGCTAAAGAGAATAATGTAGCTAAAGTTTGGACTATTACCACCACTAGTAATGTTGATGCTTCACATGTTGCTAAACCTCCTACTATCAATGGTAAAATAATTGGTGTTGGTAATGTTTCTACTCCTAGTGCAAAGCGTGCAAAATTGCCTGAAACTGTTGAAACCGTTTGTGATAAAAGTGCTGAGATTTTTCAGAGTATTGGGGACATCGATCCTATTGCTTTAGATCATAATGGTTTAGATTTTGATAATTGTCATATCTCTGAAGTTATTCAGTTCTTGCAAAAACTTGCTAGAAGTCCTAATGCTAGTGCTATAAACTTGGCCTTTACAAAACATATTACAAATGCTCTCATTAAAGCTAGAGAAGAGAAATTAAAACTTGAAACTTCTATTCCTAGGAAGTTGGAAGATGGTTGGGAGCCCATCATTAAAATGAAGGTCAATGATTTTGATTGTAATGCTTTATGTGATCTTGGTGCAAGTATTTCTATTATGCCTAAGAAACTCTATGATATGCTTGACTTGCCACCATTGAAAAATTGTTATTTGGATGTTAATCTCGCTGATAATTCTATAAAGAAACCTTTGGGGAAGATTGATAATGTTCACATTACGGTTAACAATAACCTTGTCCCCATTGATTTTGTTGTCTTGGATATTGAATGCAATGCATCTTGTCCTATTATTTTGGGAAGACCCTTTCTTCGAACTGTTGGTGTTATTATTGATATGAAGGAAGGAAATATTAAGTATCAATTCCCTCTTAAGAAAGGTATGGAACACTTCCCTAGAAAGAGAATGAAGTTGCATTTTGATTCTATTATTAGAACAAATTATGATGTTGATGCTTCATCTCTTGATAATACTTGAGTTACACTTTCTGCGCCTAGCTGAAAGGCGTTAAAGAAAAGCGCTTATGGGAGACAACCCATTATTTTATTTCTGCAATTTTTGTTTTATATTTGTGTCTTGGAAGTTGTTACTACTGTAGCAACCTCTCCTTATCTTTACTTTATTGCATTGTTGTGCCAAGTAAAGTCTTTGATAGTAAGGTTGATACTAGATTTGGATTTCTACGCGAGAAACGGATTTCTAGCTCGTCACGAATTTGAGTAGAACTCTCTGTAGGAAACTCAGAAAAATCTGCGAAAATTCATGAGTGATCCTCAGATATGTACGCAACTTTCATTCAATTTGAGCTTCTTCATCTGAGCATGTTAAGTTCCTCTAAAAAATTCATCTTTACGGACTGTTCTGTTTTGATAGATTCTGCCTTTTATTTCGCATTGCCTCTTTTACTGTGTTGAGTGGATTTCTTTGCTCCATTAACTTTCAGTAGCTTTGGGTAATATCCAGAAGTGTTAGGAATGATTGTGTCCTCTCTGAACATGTGAATTTTTGATTATGCACTAACCCTCTAATGAGTTTGTTTTGAGTTTGGTGTGAAGGAAGTTTTCAAGGATCAAGAGAGGAGGATGATATAATATGATCAAGAAGAGTGAAAAGTCTAAGCTTGGGGATGCCCCCGTGGTTCATCCCTGCATATTTCAAGAAGACTCAAGCATCTAAGCTTGGGGATGCCCAAGGCATCCCCTTCTTCATCGACAACTTATCAGGTCACCTCTAGTGAAACTATATTTTTATTCCGTCACATCTTATGTGCTTTACTTAGAGCGTCTGTATGTTTTTATTTTTGTTTTTGTTTGAATAAATTCGGATCCTAGCATTCTTTGTGTGGGAGAAAGACACGCTCTGTTTTTTCATATTGAACACTGGTGTTCTTAGCTTTACTTTTAATGTTCATGGCGAAGGTTGAAAACTGCTTCGTTCATTGCTATTTGGTTGGAAAACAGAAAATGCTCCATGTGGTAATTGGTATATTGTCTTGAATAATTTGATACTTGGCAATTGTTTTGAGCTCTCAAGTAGATCATGTTTAAGCTCTTGCATCATGTAGTTTAAACCTATTAGTGAAGAACTACCATAGAGCTTGTTGAAATTTTGTTTGCATGATTGGTCTCTCTAAAAGTCTAGATATTTTCTGGTAAAAGTGTTTGAACAACAAGGAGACAGTGTAGAGTCTTATAATGCTTGCAATATGTTCTTATGTAAGTTTTGATGTACCGGTTCATACTTGTGTTTGCTTCAAACAACCTTTCTAGCAAAAGCCTTGTACTGAGAGGGAATGCTTCTCGTGCATCCAAAACCTTGAGCCAAAACTTATGCCATTTGTGTCCACCATAACTACCTACTACGTGGTATTTCTCTGCCATTCCAAGTAAATTGCTTGCATGCTACCTTTAAAATTTCATTCCTTGTCTTTGCAATACATAGCTCATGGGAAAATAGCTTAAAAACTATTGTGGTATTGAATATGTTGCTTATGTATCTTATTTCTTATAAGTTGCTTGTTGAGCGGTAACCATGTTTCTGAGACGCCATCAACTCGTTACACCTTTGTTGAATATCATGTGAGTTGCTATTCATGTTCGTCTTGTCCGAAGTAAGGGTGATTTATCATGATTAAATGGTTTGAGTATGCATATTGTTAGAGAAGAACATTGGGCCGCCAACCAAAGCCATGTATCATGGTGGAAGTTTCAGTTTGGACATTAATCCTCAATCTCTTATGAGAATATTATCTGTTGTTGAATGCCTAAGCATTAAAGAGGAGTCCATTATATGTTTTCTATGTTGTCCCGTATGGATGTCCTAACGTACGTAACTATC
>NC_061512.1:125717372-125786522 GCF_022539505.1 Lolium rigidum
AAGAAGCTCATTCTTGTCCATTATGCCTAACTAGTGTAAACAAGAAACAAAAAGATGCAATTGCAGGATCTAAAGGAAATAGCTTCGAACACTCACACAATGGCAACGAGAAAAGTACTTAGTTACCCGGGACCGGAGTATGAGTGCCTTTACCTTTCCTCCCGGCAACGGCGCTGCGAAAAGTGCTTGATGTCTACGGGTGCTTCTATTCTTGTAGACAGTGTTGGGCCTCCAAGAGCAGAGGTTTGTAGAACAGCAGCAAGTTTCCCTTAAGTGGATCACCCAAGGTTTATCGAACTCGTGGAGGAAGAGGTCAAAGATATCCCTCTCAAGCAACCCTGCAATCACGATACAAGAAGTCTCTTGTGTCCCCAACACACCTAATACACTTGTCGGATGTATAGGTGCACTAGTTCGACGAAGAGATAGTGAAATACAAGTAGTATGGATGTATATGAGTGGTAATAGCAATCTGAACAAAATATGGCAGCGAGTAAACATGCAACAGAACAGTAAGTAAACGGAGTTTCGATGCTTAGAAACAAGGCCTAGGGATCATACTTTCACTAGTGGACACTCTCAACATTGATCACGTAATAAAACCACTCTACACTCTTTTGTTGGATGATGAACACCACTAATTGCGTAGGGCTACAAGAGCACCTCAATGCCGGAGTTAACAAGCTCCACAACATTCAATGTTCATATTTAAATAACCTTAGAGTGCATGATAGATCATTGCAATTACACCAAGTACTAACATAGCATGCACACTGTCACCATCACACTATGAAGGAGGAATAGATCACATCAATACTATCATAGCAATAATTAACTTCATAATCTACAAGAGATTACAATCATAACCTACGCCAAGTACTACACGATGCACACACTGTCACCGTTACACCGTGGAGGAGGAATAGAGTACTTTAATAACATCACTAGAGTAACACATAGATGAATAGTGATACAAAACTCATATGAATCTCAATCATGTAAGGCAGCTCATGAGATCATTGTATTAAAGTACATAGGAGAGAGATTAACCACATAGCTACCGGTACAGCCCCGAGCCTCGATGGAGAACTACTCCCTCCTCATGGGAGACAGCAGCGTTGATGAAGATGGCGGTGGTGTTGATGGAGGAGCCTTCCGGGGCACTTCCCCGTCCCGGCGGCGTGCCGGAACAGAGACTCCTGTCCCCCAGATCTTGGCTTCACGATGGCGGCGGCTCTGGAAGGTTTCTCGTACCGTGGCTTTTCCGTATCGAGGTTTTAGGTCGAGGAGGCTTAAATAGGCGAAGAGGCGGAGTCGGAGGGCTGACGAGGCGGTGACACAATAGGGGGCGCGGCCCAGGCCCTGGCCGCGCCACCCTGTCATCTGGTGGCCCTGTGGCCCTCCTCTGCTGGCTCTCGGGTGTCCTGGAAGCTTCGTGGAAAAATAGGATGCTCGGGCATTGATTTCGTACGATTCCGAGAATATTTCCTTACTAGGATTTCGAAACCAAAAACAGCGAGAAAACGAGAACCGGCCCTTCGGCATCTCGTCAATAGGTTAGTGCCGGAAAATGCATAAATATGACATATAATGTGTATAAAACATGTGAGTATCATCATAAAAGTAGCATGGAACATAAGAAATTATAGATACGTTTGGGACATATCAGGGGGGCGCGCCCCCCTATTGTGTCACCGCCTCGTCAGCCTTCCGACTCCGCCTCTTCGCCTATTTAAAGGTCCCTGACCTAAAACCTCGAGACGAAAAAGCCACGGTACGAGAAACCTTCCAGAGCCGCCGCCATCGCGAAGCCAAGATCTGGGGACAGGAGTCTCTGTTGCGGCACGCCGCCGGACGGGAAGTGCCCCGGAAGGCATCTCCATCGACACCACCGCCATCTTCATCACCGCTGCTGTCTCCCATGAGGAGGGAGTAGTTCTCCATCGAGGCTAAGGGTTGTACCGGTAGCTATGTGGTTAATCTCTCTCCTATGTATTTCAATACAATGATCTCATGAGATGCCTTACATGATTGAGATTCATATGAGTTTTGTATCACTATTCATCTATGTGTTACTCTGGTGATGTTATTAAAGTAGTCTATTCCTCCTCCATGGTGTAATGGTGACAGTGTGTGCATCATGTAGTACTTGGCGTAGGTTATGATTGTAATCTCTTGTAGATTATGAAGTTAATTATTGCTATGATAGTATTGATGTGATCTATTCCTCCTTCATAGTGTGATGGTGACAGTGTGCATGCTATGTTAGTACTTGGTGTAATTGCAATGATCTATCATGCACTCTAAGGTTATTTAAATATGAACATTGAATGTTGTGGAGCTTGTTAACTCCGACATTGAGGTGCTCTTGTAGCCCTACACAATTAGTGGTGTTCATCATCCAACAAAAGAGTGTAGAGTGGTTTTATTATGTGATCAATGTTGAGAGTGTCCACTAGTGAAAGTATGATCCCTAGGCCTTGTTTCTAAGCATCGAAACTCCATTTATTTACTATTCTGTTGCATGTTTACTCGCTGCCATATTTTATTCAGATTGCTATTACCACTCATATACATCCATATTACTTGTATTTCACTATCTCTTCGTCGAACTAGTGCACCTATACATCCGACAAGTGTATTAGGTGTGTTGGGGACACAAGAGACTTCTTGTATCGTGATTGCAGGGTTGCTTGAGAGGGATATCTTTGACCTCTTCCTCCCTGAGTTCGATAAACCTTGGGTGATCCACTTAAGGGAAACTTGCTGCTGTTCTAGAAACCTCTGCTCTTGGAGGCCCAACACTGTCTACAAGAATAGAAGCACCCGTAGACATCAACCACTTTTCTGGCGCCGTTGCCGGGGAGGAAAGGTAAAAGGCACTCATACTCCGGTCCCAGGTAACTAAGTACTTTTCTATTGTTGTTGTGTGTGTGCTCGAAGCTATTTCCTTTAGATCCTGCAATTGCATCTTTTTGTTTCTTGTTAAACACTAGTAAGGCATAATGGAAAACATCTGTGAGCTTTTTAAACTATTTCCTGAGTCAAGACATGAATGGTTTAATGCGAAAATTAAAAACCTATGGAACCTTATTTGCATGCTAGTAACAATGATATTAGTATGAACGCTTTGAACACCATTGTTTCTAATGATATAGAAAATTCTAAGCTTGGGGAGGTCGGTTTTGATGAAAATGATCTCTTTAGCCCTCCGGGTATTGAGGAGAAAGTTTATGTTGATTATGATATGCCTCCTATTTATGATGATTATAATGATAGTGGTCTTTTGGTGCCGCCTACTATGGAGAGTAAATTTAATTATGATTATACTATGCCTCCTATATTTGATGATGAGAATAATAATGATAGCTACTTTGTTGAATTTGATCCCACTACAACTAATAAAATTGATTATGCTTATGTGGAGAGTAATGATACTTTTATGCATGTGAATAAGAATGCTTTATGTGATACTTATATTGTTGAGTTTGTTCATGATGCTACTGGATATTATTATGAGAGAGGAAAATATGGTTGTAGAAATTTTCATGTTACTAAAACACCTCTCTATATGCTGAAATTTTTGAAGTTACACTTGTTTTATCTTTCTATGCTTGTTGCATTATGCTTCATGAACTTGTTTATTTACAAGATTCCTTTTCATAGGAAGTAGGTTAGACTTAAATTTGTTTTGAATTTGCTTTTTGATGCTCTCTTTTGCTTCAACTGCTATTTCTTGCGAGTGCATCATTAAAACTGCTGAGCCCATCTTAATGGCTATAAAGAGAGCACTTCTTGGGAGATAACCCATGTGTTTATTTTACTACAGTACTTTTGTTTTATATTTGAGTCTTAGAAGTTGTTACTACTGTAGCAACCTCTCCTTATCTTTATTTTGTTGCATTGTTGTGCCAAGTAAAGTCTTTGATAGTAAAGTGAATACTAGATTTGGATTACTGCGCAGAAACATATTTCTTGCTGTCACGAATTTGGGTATGATTCTCTGTAGGTAACTCGAAAAATCTGCCAATTTATGTGAGTGATCCTCGGATATGTACGCAACTTTCATTCAATTTGAGCATTTTCATCCGAGCAAGTCTTGTGCCTCTTAAAAATTCGTCTTTACTGACTCGTTCGTTTTGACAGATTCTGCCTTTTATTTCGCATTGCCTCTTTTGCCGTGTTGGACGGATTTCTTTGTTCCATTAACTTCCAAGTAGCTTTGAGCAATGTCCGAAGTGTTAAGAATGATTGTGTCACCTCTGAACATGTGAATTTTTGATTATGCACTAACCCTCTAATGAGTTTGTTTTGAGTTTGGTGTGGAGTAAGTTTTCAAGGGTCAAGAGAGGAGGATGATATACTATGATCGAGAAGAGTGAAAGGTCTAAGCTTGGGGATGCCCCCGTGGTTCATCCCTGCATATTTTAAGAAGACCCAAGCGTCTAAGCTTGGGGATGCCCAAGGCATCCCCTTCTTCATCGACAAATTATCAGGTTTCTTCTCTTGAAACTATATTTTTATTCGGTCACATCTTATGTACTTTACTTGGAGCGTCTGTGTGCTTTTATTTTTGTTTTGTTATTTTCATTCTCTGAATAAATACATGCTTGTGTGGGAGAGAGACACGCTCCGCTGTTTCGTATGAACAAATATGTTCTTAGCTTTATCTTTAATGTTCATTGCGAAAGTTGGACTATTTCATTCATTGTTATATGGTTGGAAACGTAAAATGCCGCATGTGGTAAATGGTTTAATGTCTTGAATAATGTGATACTTGGCAATTGTTGTGCTCATATAGATCTTGTTTAAGCTCTTGCATCATGTACCTTGTACTCATTTATGAATAACTACATAGAGCTTGTTAAAATTTGGTTTGCATGATTGATCTCTAGAGTCTAGATATTTTCTGGTTAAGGTGTTTGAACAACAAGGAGACGATGTAAAGTCTTATAATGCTTTCAATATGTTCATATGTGATTTTTGCTGCACCGTTTTATACTTGAGTTTGCTTCAAACAACCTTGCTAGCCTAGCCTTGTATTGAGAGGAATTCTTCTCGTGCATCCAAATCCTTGAGCCAAAAACTATGCCATTTGTGTCCACCATACCTACCTACTACATGGTATTTCTCTACCATTCCAAAGTAAATTACTTCATGTGCTACCTTTAAACAATTCAAAACTTTATTACTTCTTATTTGTGTCAATGTTTTATAGCTCATGAGGAAGTATGTGGTGTTTTATCTTTCAATCTTGTTGGGCAGCTTTCACCTATGGACTAGTGGCTTCATCCGCTTATCCAATAATTTTGCAAAAAGAGCTGGCGCGGGGTTCCCAGCCCCCAATTAATCAACCTTCATTAATAATTCTCTTCACATGTTTTGCTCCGATTCATCGGTAAGCAACTTAATTTTGCAAATAGACACTCCTTCATGGTATGTGAATGTTGGAAGGCACCCGAGGATTCGGTTAGCCATGGCTTGTGTAAGCAAAAGGTTGGGAGGAGTGTCAACCATAAATAAAACTAAAATACATGTGTAAACAAAAAAGAAGAGGGATGATCTACCTTGCTGGTAGAGATAACGTCCTTCATAGGAGCCGCTCTTTGAAAGTCTGTTTGGCAAGGGGGTTAGAGTGCCCACTACCATTCGTTGACAACAACAAACACCTCTCAAAACTTTACTTTTAAGCTCTCTATATGATTTCAAAACTTAAAAAGCTCTAGCACATGATTTAATCCCTGCTTCCCTCTGCGAAGGGCCTATCTTTTACTTTATTGTTGAATCAGTTTACCCATTCTTTCTATCTTAGAAGCAAACACTTGTATCAACAGTGTGCATTGATTCTTGCATGTTTACCTATTGCACTTGTTATATTACTTTGTGTTGACAATTATCCATGAGATAAATATGTTGAAGTTGAAAGCAACCGCTGAAACTTATATCTTCCTTTGTGTTGCTTCAATACCTTTACTTTGAATTTATTGCTTTATGAGTAACTCTTATGCAAGTCTTATTGATGCTTGTCTTGAAAGTACTATTCATGAAAAGTCTTTGTTATATGGTTCATTTGTTTACTCATTGTCTTCATCATTGCTTCGAATCGCTGCATTCATCTCATATGCTTTACAATAGTATTGATCAAGATTATGATAGCATGTCACTACAGAAATTATCCTTGTTATCGTTTACCTAATCGAGGGCGAGTAGGAACTAAGCTTGGGGATGCTTGACACGTCTCAAACGTATCTATAATTTCTTATGTTCCATGCTACTTTATTGATGATACACACATGTTTTATACACATTATATGTCATTATTATGCGTTTTCCGGAACTAACCTATTGACGAGATGCCGAAGGGCCAGTTGTTGTTTTCTGCTGTTTTTGGTTTCAGAAATCCTAGTAAGGAAATATTCTCGGAATCGGACGAAATCAACGCCCAGCATCCTATTTTTCCACGAAGCTTCCAGAACACCCGAGAGCCAGCAGAGGAGGGCCACAGGGCCACCAGATGACAGGGTGGCGCGGCCAGGGCCTGGGCCGCACCCCCTATTGTGTCACCGCCTCGTCCGCCTTCCGACTCCGCCTCTTCGCCTATTTAAAGGTCCCTGACCTAAAACCTCGAGACGAAAAAGCCACGGTATGAGAAACCTTCCAGAGCCGCCGCCATCGCGAAGCCAAGATCTGGGGGATAGGAGTCTCTGTTCCGGCACGCCGCCGGGATGGGGAAGTGCCCCCGGAAGGCATCTCCATCGACACCACCGCCATCTTCATCACCGCTGCTGTCTCCCATGAGGAGGGAGTAGTTCTCCATCGAGGCTATGGGCTGTACCGGTAGCTATGTGGTTAATCTCTCTCCTATGTACTTCAATACAATGATCTCATGAGCTGCCTTACATGATTGAGATTCATATGAGTTTTGTATCACTATTCATCTATGTGTTACTCCGGTGATGTTATTAAAGTAGTCTATTCCTCCTCCATGGTGTAATGGTGACAGTGTGTGCATCATGTAGTACTTGGCGTAGGTTATGATTGTAATCTCTTGTAGATTATGAAGTTAATTATTGCTATGATAGTATTGATGTGATCTATTCCTCCTTCATAGTGTGATGGTGACAGTGTGCATGCTATGTTAGTACTTGGTGTAATTGCAATGATCTATCATGCACTCTAAGGTTATTTAAATATGAACATTGAATGTTGTGGAGCTTGTTAACTCCGGCATTGAGGTGCTCTTGTAGCCCTACACAATTAGTGATGTTCATCATCCAACAAAAGAGTGTAGAGTGGTTTTATTATGTGATCAATGTTGAGAGTGTCCACTAGTGAAAGTATGATCCTGATACGTCTCGGACGTATCGATAATTTCTTATGTTCCATGCCACATTATTGATGATATCTACATGTTTTATACACATTATATGTCGTATTTATGCATTTTCCTACTAACGAGATGCCGAAGAGCCAGTTGCTATTTTTTGCTGTTTTTGGTTTCAGAAATCCTACAAAGAAAATATTCTCGGAATTGGACGAAATCAACGCCCAGGGTCCTATTTTTGCACGAAGCTTCCAGAAGACCGAGGGGGAAAGGAAGTGGGGCCACGAGGCACCGACACCACAGGGCGGCGCGGCCTGGCCCTTGGCGGCGCGGCCCTGGTGTGTGGGCCCTCGTGTGGCCCCCCGCATTTCCCTTCCGCCTACTTAAAGCCTTCGTCGCGAAACCCCCAGTATCGAGAGCCACGATACGGAAAACCTTACTGAGACGCCGCCGCCGCCAATCCCATCTCGGGGGATTCAGGAGATCGCCTCCGGCACCCTGCCGGAGAGGGGAATCATCTCCCGGAGGACTCTTCACCGCCATGGTCGCCTCCGGAGTGATGAGTGAGTAGTTCACCCCCTGGACTATGGGTCCATAGCAGTAGCTAGATGGTCGTCTTCTCCTTATGTGCTTCATTGTCGGATTTTGTGAGCTGCCTAACATGATCAAGATCATCTATCTGTAATTCTATATGTTGTGTTTGTCGGGATCCGATGGATAGAGAATACTATGTTATGTTGATTATCAATCTATTATCTATGTGTTGTTTATGATCTTGCATGCTCTCCATTATTAGTAGAGGCTCGGCCAAGTTTTTACTCTTAACTCCAAGAGGGAGTATTTATGCTCGATAGTGGGTTCATGCCTCCATTAAATCCGGGACAAGTGACGGAAAGTTCTAAGGTTGTGGATGTGCTGTTGCCACTAGGGATAAAACATTGATGCTATGTCCGAGGATGTAGTTATTGATTACATTACGCACCATACTTAATGCAATTGTCTGTTGTTTGCAACTTAATACTGGAAGGGGTTCGGATGATAACCTGAAGGTGGACTTTTTAGGCATAGATGCATGCTGGATAGCGGTCTATGCACTTTGTCGTAATGCCCAATTAAATCTCACTATACTCATCATATCATGTATGTGCATTGTCATGCTCTCTCTATTTGTCAATTGCCCGACTGTAATTTGTTCACCCAACATGCTATTTATCTTATGGGAGAGACACCTCTAGTGAACTGTGGACCCCGGTCCATTCTTTTACATCAAATACAATCTACTGCAATACTTGTTCTACTGTTTTCTCGCAAACAATCATCATCCACACTATACATCTAATCCTTTGTTACAGCAAGCCGGTGAGATTGACAACCTCACTCGTTTCGTTGGGGCAAAGTACTTTGGTTGTGTTGTGCGGGTTCCACGTTGGCGCCGGAATCCCTGGTGTTGCGCCGCACTACATCCCGCTGCCATCAACCTTCAACGTGCTTCTTGGCTCCTCCTGGTTCGATAAACCTTGGTTTCTTTCTGAGCGAAAACTTGCCGCTGTACGCATCACACCTTCCTCTTGGGGTTCCCAACGGACGCGTGCTGTACGCGTATCAAGCATATTTTCTGGCGCCGTTGCCGGGGAGATCAAGACACGCTGCAAGGGGAGTCTCCACAATCCAATCTCTTTACTTTGTTTTTTTGTCTTGCTTTACTTTATTTACTTATTTGTTTGCTGCATTATATCAAAACACAAAAAAATTAGTTGCTAGTTTTACTTTATTTACTGTCTAGCACTCTATATCAAAAACACAAAAAATTAGTTACTTGCATTTATTTTATCTAGTTTGCTTTATTTACTACTGCTAAAATGGCCACTCCTGAAAATACTAAGTTGTGTGACTTCACAACCACAAATAATAATGATTTCTTATGCACACCTATTGCTCCACCTGCTACTACAGCAGAATTCTTTGAAATTAAACCTGCTTTACTAAATCTTGTTATGCGAGAGCAATTTTCTGGTGTTAGTTCTGATGATGCTGCTGCCCATCTCAATAATTTTGTTGAATTGTGTGAAATGCAAAAGTATAAAGATGTATATGGTGACATTATAAAATTAAAATTGTTTCCTTTCTCATTAAGAGGAAGAGCTAAAGATTGGTTGCTATCTCTGCCTAAGAATAGTATTGATTCATGGACTAAATGCAAGGATGCTTTTATTGGTAGATATTATCCCCCTGCTAAAATTATATCTTTGAGGAGTAGCATAATGAATTTTAAACAATTGGATAATGAACATGTTGCTCAAGCTTGGGAAAGAATGAAATCTTTGGTTAAAAATTGCCCAACCCATGGACTCGACTACTTGGATGATCATCCAAACCTTTTATGCAGGATCGAACTTTTCTTCGCGGAACCTATTGGATTCAGCTGCTGGAGGTACCTTTATGTCCATCACTCTTGGTGAAGCAACAAAGCTTCTTGATAATATGATGATTAATTACTCTGAATGGCACACGGAAAGAGCTCCACAAGGTAAGAAGGTAAATTCGTCAAAGAAACCTCTTCCTTGAGTGATAAGATTGATGCTATTATGTCTATGCTTGTGAATGATAGGACTAATGTTGATCCTAATAATGTTCCGTTAGCTTCATTGGTTGCCCAAGAAGAACATGTTGATGTAAACTTCATTAAAAATAATAATTTCAACAACAATGCTTATCGGAACAATTCTAGTAATAACTATAGGCCATATCCTTATAATAATGGTAACGAGTTATGGTAATTCTTATGGGAATTCTTATAACAATAATAGGAACACACCCCCTGGACTTGAAGCTATGCTTAAAGAATTTATTAGTACACAAACTGCTTTTAACAAATGCTGTTGAGGAAAAGCTCAATAAAATTGATATTCTCGCTTCTAAGGTTGATAGTCTTGCCTCGATGTTGATCTTTTGAAATTGAAAGTTATGCCTAATAAGGATATTGAAAATAAAATTGTTACTACAGCAAATGCCATCCAAGTTAGAATTAATGAGAATATAAGATTGATGGCCGAATTGCATGCTAGGTGGGAAAGAGAAGAAAATGAAAAACTAGCTAAAGAGAATAATGTAGCTAAAGTTTGGACTATTACCACCACTAGCAATGCTAATGCTTCACATGTTGCTGCACCTCCTACTATCAATGGTAAAATAATTGGTGTTGGAAAGGTTACTACTCCTAGTGCAAAGCCTGCAAAATTGCCGGAAACTGCTAAAACTGCTGAAACTGCCTGTGATAAAACTGCTGAAATTTTTTCCAACATTGGGGATGATGATCCCATTGCTTTAGATTATAATGGTTTGGATTTTGATGATTGCCAAATCTCTGAAGTTATAAAGTTCTTACAAAAACTTGCTAAGAGTCCTAATGCTAGTGCTATAAACTTGGCTTTCACAAAACATATTACAAATGCTCTCATAAAAGCTAGAGAAGAGAAACTAGAACGTGAAGCTTCTATTCCTAGGAAGCTAGAGGATGGTTGGGAGCCCATCATTAAGATGAAGGTCAATGACTTTGATTGTAATGCTTTATGTGATCTTGGTTCAAGTATTTCCGTTATGCCTAAGAAAATCTATAATATGCTTGACTTGCCACCATTGAAAAATTGTTATTTGGATGTTAATCTTGTTGATAATGCTATAAAGAAACCTTTGGGGAGAGTTGATAATGTTCGCATTACCGTTAACAATAACCTTGTCCCCGTTGATTTTGTTGTCTTGGATATTGAATGCAATGCATCTTGTCCTATTATATTGGGAAGACCTTTTCTTCGAACTGTTGGAGCTATCATTGATATGAAGGAAGGTAATATTAAATATCAATTTCCTCTCAAGAAAGGTATGGAACACTTCCCTAGAAAGATAATGAAGTTACCTTTTGATTCTATTATTAGAACAAGTTATGATGTTGATACTTCGTCTCTTGATAATACTTGATATACACTTTCTGCGCCTAGCTGAAAGGCGTTAAAGAAAAGCGCTTATGGGAGACAACCCATGTTTTACTACAGTAATTTTATTTTATATTTGATTCTTGGAAGTTGTTTACTACTGTAGCAACCTCTTCTTATCTTAGTTTTGTGCATTGTTGTGCCAAGTAAAGTCGTTGATAGTAAGGTTCATACTAGATTTGGATTACTGCGCAGAAACAGATTTCTTTGCTGTCACGAATTTCGACCTGCCTCTCTGTAGGTAGCTCAAAAAAATATGCCAATTTACGTGCGTGATCCTCAGATAGGTGCGCAACTTTCATTCAATTTGAGCATTTTCATTTGAGCAAGTATGGTGCCTCAATAAAATACATCTTTACGGACTGTTCTGTTTTGATAGATTCTGCCTTTTATTTCGCATTGCCTCTTTTGCTATGATGGATGAATTTCTTTGTTCCATTAATGTCCAGTAGCTTTGTGCGATGTCCAGAAGTGTTAAGAGTGATTGTGTCACCTCTGAACATGTGAATTTTTATTATGCACTAACCCTCTAATGAGTTGTTTCGAGTTTGGTGTGGAGGAAGTTTTCAAGGATCAAGAGAGGAGGATGATACAATATGATCAAGGAGAGTGAAAGCTCTAAGCTTGGGGATGCCCGGTGGTTCACCCCTGCATATTTTAAGAAGACTCAAGCGTCTAAGCTTGGGGATGCCCAAGGCATCCCCTTCTTCATCGACAACATTATCAGGTTCCTCCCCTGAAACTATATTTTTATTCCATCACATCTTATGTGCTTTGCTTGGAGCGTCGGCTTGTTTTTGTTTTTTGTTTTGTTTGAATAAAATGGATCCTAGCATTCATTGTGTGAGAGAGAGAGACACGCTCCGCTGTTGCATATGGACAAATATGTCCTTAGGCTTTACTCATAGTATTCATGGCGAAGGTTGAATCTTCTTCGTTAAATTGTTATATGGTTGGAATCGGGAAATGCTACATGTAGTAATTCTAAAATGTCTTGAATAATTTGATACTTGGCAATTGTTGTGCTCATGTTTAAGCTCTTGCATCATATACTTTGCACCCATTAATGAAGAAATACATAGAGCTTGCTAAAATTTGGTTTGCATATTTGGTCTCTCTAAAGTCTAGATAATTTCTAGTATTGAGTTTTGAACAACAAGGAAGACGGTGTAGAGTCTTATAATGTTTACAATATATCTTTTATGTGAGTTTTGTGATGTCTACGGGAGCTTCTATTCTTGTAGACAGTGTTGGGCCTCCAAGAGCAGAGGTTTGTAGAACAGCAGCAAGTTTCCCTTAAGTGGATCACCCAAGGTTTATCGATCTCAGGGAGGAAGAGGTCAAATATATCCCTCTCATGCAACCCTGCAACCACAAAGCAAGAAGTCTCTTGTGTCCCCAACACACCTAATAGGTGCACTAGTTCGGCGAAGAGATAGTGAAATACAGGTGGTATGAATAAGTAGTAGCAACGGCACCAGAAAAGTGCTTTGCCCGGGACAGTAAACAAGCGGTAGTAATGCAGCGGTAGTAACGCAGCGAGTAGTAACGCGAGTAAAACGAGTAAACAAGCAGCGATAGCGATATTTAGGAACAAGGCCTAGGGATTAGACTTTCACTAGTGGACACTCTCAACATTGATCACATAACAAAACAGATAAATGCATACTCTACACTCTTGTTGGATGATGAACACATTGCGTAGGATTACACGAACCCTCAATGCCGGAGTTAACAAGCTCCACAATAATGCTCATATTTTAGTAACCTTTAGTGTAAGATAGATCAAAAGACTAAACCAAGTACTAACATAGCATGCACACTTGTCACCTTCATGCATATGTAGGAGGAATAGATCACATCAATATTATCATAGCAATAGTTAACTTCGCAATCTACAAGAGATCATGATCATAGCATAAACCAAGTACTAACACGGTGTACACACTCTGTCACCATTACACACGTGCGGGAGGAATAGAACTACTTTAATAACTTTGCTAGAGTAGCACATAGATAAATTGTGATACAAACACATTGCAATCATAAAGAGATATAAATAAGCACCTCACTATGCCATTCATCAGTGAATAAGTATTCTGTGAAATATAGCCTAAGAGACCCACACGGTGCACACACTGTCACCTTTACACTCGTGGGACAAGGAGTCTCCGGAGATCACATAAGTAAAACTCACTTGACTAGCATAATGACATCTAGATTACAAGCATCATCATATGAATCTCAATCATGTAAGGCAGCTCATGAGATTATTGTATTGAAGCACATAGGAGAGAGATGAACCACATAGATACCGGTACAGCCCCGAGCCTCGATGGAGAACTACTCCCTCCTCATGGGAGCAGCAGCGGTGATGAAGATGGCGGTGGAGATGGCAGCGGTGTCGATGGAGAAGCCTTCGGGGGCACTTCCCCGCTCCGGCAGGGTGCCGGAACGGAGACTCCTGTCCCCCGGATCTTGGCTTCGCGATGGCGGCGGCTGCGGAAGGTTTTCCGTATCGTGGTTCTTCGCCTCGGGGTTTTCTCGACGGAGGCTTTATATAGGCGAAGAGGCGGCGCAGGAGGGTCGAAGGGGTGGCCACACCATATGGCGGCGCGGCCAGGGCCTGGGCCACGCCGGCCTATGGTCTGGGGGCCCAGTGCCCCCCCTCTGGTCCCTCCCGGGTGTTCTGGATGCTTCCGGTGAAAATAGGAACCTGGGTCTTCGTTTCATCCAATTCCGAGAATATTTCGTTACTAGGATTTCTGAAACCAAAAACAGCAGAAAACAGGAACTGGCACTTCGGCATCTTGTTAATAGGTTAGTTCCAGAAAATGCACGAATATGACATAAAGTGTGCATAAAACATGTAGGTATCATCAATAATATGGCATAGAACATAAGAAATTATCGATACGTCGGAGACGTATCATTTTGCTGCACCGGTTCATCCTTGTGTTTGTTTCAAATAACCTTGCTAGCCTAAACCTTGTATCGATAGGGAATACTTCTCATGCATCCAAAATCCTTGAGCCAACCACTATGCCATTTGTGTCCACCATACCTACCTACTACATGGTATTTCTCCGCCATTCCAAAGTAAATTGCTTGAGTGCTTCCTTTAAAATTTCCATTCTTTGCCTTTGCAATATATAGCTCATGGGACAAATAGCTTAAAAACTATTGTGGTATTGAATATGTACTTATGCACTTTATCTCTTATTAAGTTGCTTGTTGTGCGATAACCATGTTCCTGGGGACGCCATCAACTACTCTTTGTTGAATATCATGTGAGTTGCTATGCATGTCCGTCTTGTCTGAAGTAAGGGAGATTTACCACTCACTTAAATGGTTAGAGCATGCATATTGTTAGAGAAGAACATTGGGCCGCTAACTAAAGCCATTAATCATGGTGGAAGTTTCAGTTTTGGATATATATCCTCAATCTCATATGAGAACATTAATTGTTGCTACATGCTTATGCATTAAAGAGGAGTCCATTATCTGTTGTCTATGTTGTCCCGGTATGGATGTCTAAGTTGAGAATAATCAAAAGCGATAAATCCAAATGCGAGCTTTCTCCTTAGACCTTTGTACAGGCGGCATGGAGGTACCCCTTTGTGACACTTGGTTAAAACATGTGTATTGCGATAATCCCGGTAATCCAAGCTAATTAGGACAAGGTGCGGGCACTATTAGTATACTATGCATGAGGCTTGCAACTTGTGAGATGTAATTTACATGATACATATGCTTTATTACTACCATTGACAAAATTGTTTCTTGTTTTCCAAACCAAAGCTCTAGCACAAATATAGCAATCAATGCTTCCCTCTGCGAAGGGCCTTTCTTTTACTTTTATGTTGAGTCAGTTCACCTATTTCTCTCCACCTCAAGAAGCAAACACTTGTGTGAACTGTGCATTGATTCTTACATACTTGCATATTGCACTTGTTATATTACTTTACATTGACAATTATCCATGAGATATACATGTTACAAGTTGAAAGCAACCGCTGAAACTTAATCTTCCTTTGTGTTGCTTCAATACCTTTACTTTGATTTATTGCTTTATGAGTTAACTCTTATGCAAGACTTATTGATGCTTGTCTTGAAGTACTATTCATGAAAAGTCTTTGCTTTATGATTCACTTGTTTACTCATGTCATTACCATTGTTTTGATCGCTGCATTCATTACATATGCTTACAATAGTATGATCAAGGTTATGATGGCATGTCACTCCAGAAATTATCTTTGTTATCGTTTACCTGCTCGGGACGAGCAGGAACTAAGCTTGGGGATGCTGATACGTCTCCGACGTATCGATAATTTCTTATGTTCCATGCCACATTATTGATGATATCTACATGTTTTATACACATTATATGTCGTATTTATGCATTTTCCGGCACTAACCTATTAACGAGATGCCGAAGAGCCAGTTGCTGTTTTTTGCTGTTTTTGGTTTCAGAAATCCTACAAAGGAAATATTCTCGGAACTGGACGAAATCAACGCCCAGGGTCCTATTTTTGCACGAAGCTTCCAGAAGACCGAGGGGGAAAGGAAGTGGGGCCACGAGGCGCCGACACCACAGGGCAGCGCGGCCTGGCCCTTGGCCGCGCGGCCCTAGTGTGTGGGGCCCTCGTGTGCCCCCCGCGTTGCCCTTCCGCCTACTTAAAGCCTTCGTCGCGAAACCCCCAGTACCGAGAGCCACGATACGGAAAACCTTACTGAGACGCCGCCGCCGCCAATCCCATCTCGGGGGATTCGGGAGATCGCCTCCGGCACCCTGCCGGAGAGGGGAATCATCTCCCGGAGGACTCTTCACCGCCATGGTCGCCTCCGGAGTGATGAGTGAGTAGTTCACCCCTGGACTATGGGTCCATAGCAGTAGCTAGATGGTCGTCTTCTCCTTATGTGCTTCATTGTCGGATTTTGTGAGCTGCCTAACATGATCAAGATCATCTATCTGTAATTCTATATGTTGTGTTTGTCGGGATCCGATGGATAGAGAATACTATGTTATGTTGATTATCAATCTATTATCTATGTGTTGTTTATGATCTTGCATGCTCTCCGTTATTAGTAGAGGCTCGGCCAAGTTTTTACTCTTAACTCCAAGAGGGAGTATTTATGCTCGATAGTGGGTTCATGCCTCCATTAAAGCTGGGACAGTGACAGAAAGTTCTAAGGTTGTGGATGTGCTGTTGCCACTAGGGAGAAAACATTGATGCTATGTCCGAGGATGTAGTTATTGATTACATTACGCACCATACTTAATGCAATTGTATGTTGTTTGCAACTTAATACTGGAAGGGGTTCGGATGATAACCTGAATGTGGACTTTTTAGGCATAGATGCATGCTAGATAGCGGTCTATGTACTTTGTCGTAATGCCCAATTAAATCTCACTATACTCATCATATCATGTATGTGCATTGTCATGCTCTCTCTATTTGTCAATTGCCCGACTGTAATTTGTTCACCCAACATGCTATTTATCTTATGGGAGAGACACCTCTAGTGAACTGTGGACCCCGGTCCATTCTTTTACATCAAATACAATCTACTGCAATACGTGTTCTACTGTTTTCTGCAAACAATCATCATCCACACTATACATCTAATCCTTTGTTACAGCAAGCCGGTGAGATTGACAACCTCACTGTTTCGTTGGGGCAAAGTACTTTGGTTGTGTTGTGCAGGTTCCACGTTGGCGCCGAAATCCCTGGTGTTGCGCCGCACTACATCCCGCTGCCATCAACCTTCAACGTGCTTCTTGGCTCCTCCTAGTTCGATAAACCTTGGTTTCTTTCTGAGGGAAAACTTGCCGCTGTACGCATCACACCTTCCTCTTGGGGTTCCCAACGGACGCGTGCTGTACGCGTATCAGATCCCTAGGCCTTGTTTCTAAGCATCGAAACTCCGTTTATTTACTGTTCTGTTGCATGTTTACTCGCTGCCATATTTTATTCAGATTGCTATTACCACTCATATACATCCATATTAATTTTATTTCACTATCTCTTCGCCGAACTAGTGCACCTATACATCTGACAAGTGTATTAGGTGTATTGGGGACACAAGAGACTTCTTGTATCGTGATTGCAGGGTTGCTTGAGAGGGATATCTTTGACCTCTTCCTCCCTGAGTTCGATAAACCTTGGGTGATCCACTTAAGGGAAACTTGCTGCTGTTCTACAAACCTCTGCTCTTGGAGGCCGAACACTGTCTACAAGAATAGAAGCACCCGTAGACATCAGCGCCGCCACACTAGGGCAGCGCGGCCTAAGGGGGGCCCGCGCGGCCCTAGCGTGTGGGGCCCCCGTGACGCCTCCTGACCTGCCCTTCCGCCTACTTAAAGCCTTCGTCGCAGATACCCCAGTACCGAGAGCCACGATACGGAAAATGTTCCAGAGACGCCGCCGCCGCCAATCCCATCTCGGGGGATTCAGGAGATCGCCTCCGGCACCCTGCCGGAGAGTGGAATCATCTCCCGGAGGTCTCTTCATCGCCATGGTCACCTCCGGAGTGATGTGTGAGTAGTTCACCCCTGGACTATGGGTCCATAGCAGTAGCTAGATGGTTGTCTTCTCCTCATTGTGCTATCATGTTAGATCTTGTGAGCTTCCTATCATGATCAAGATCATCTATTTGTAATCCTACATGTTGTGTTTGTTGGGATCCGATGAATATTGAATACTATGTCAAGTTGATTATCAATCTATCATATATGTTGTTTATGTTCTTGCATGCTCTCCGTTGCTAGTAGAGGCTCTGGCCAAGTTGATACTTGTGACTCCAAGAGGGAGTATTTATGCTCGATAGTGGGTTCATGCCTCCATTAAATGCTGGGACGAGTGAGAGAAAGTTCTAAGGTTGTGGATGTGCTGTTGCCACTAGGGATAAAACATCGATGCTTTGTCTAAGGATATTTGTGTTGATTACATTACGCACCATACTTAATGCAATTGTCTGTTGTTTGCAACTTAATACTGGAAGGGGTTCGGATGATAACCTGAAGGTGGACTTTTTAGGCATAGATGCATGCTGGATAGCGGTCTATGTACTTTGTCGTAATGCCTCGATTAAATCTCATAGTACTCATCATGATATATGTATGTGCATTGTTATGCCTTCTTTATTTGTCAATTGCCCAACTGTAATTTGTTCACCCAACATCTATTTATCTTATGGGAGAGACACCACTAGTGAACTGTGGACCCCGGTCCAATTCTTTACATCTGAAATACAATCTACTGCAATTGTTCTTTACTTGTTCTTCGCAAACAAACATCATCATCCACACTATACATCTAATCCTTTGTTTACAGCAAGCCGATGAGATTGACAACCTCACTGTTACGTTGGGGCAAAGTACTTTGATTGTGTTGTGCAGGTTCCACGTTGGCGCCGGAATCCCCGGTGTTGCGCCGCACTACACTCCGCCACCAACAACCTTCACGTGCTTCCTTGACTCCTACTGGTTCGATAACCTTGGTTTCTTTCTGAGGGAAAACTTGCTGCTGTGCGCATCACACCTTCCTCTTGGGGTTCCCAAACGGACGTGTGTTTACACGCCATCACACTCCGCCACCAACAACCTTCACGTGCTCCTTGACTCCTACTGGTTCGATAACCTTGGTTTCTTTCTGAGGGAAAACTTGCTGCTGTACGCATCACACCTTCCTCTTGGGGTTCCCAACGGACGTGTGCTTTACGCGTATCAACAGACCTCCATAAACAGGTAGCGGTTCGCCACATTTTATAGTGCAGACCACGAACGCGGTTCTTATCATAAAAAACTTTGTCATTTCTACATAGTCAAAGCGACCATACAATGGCAAGCGTCCCCATCCTAATAAGCGTTCTAAACCTGTGATCAATACCATGAAGCCAATTTCCAAAGATATTGGCTACAATACTCAGAGGTTATAGATCATAAGCTACTTGGATGCATGATCATGTAGACCTGGCAAAGCGACATTGGAAGAATAAGTGTTTGATCGTCTCATCATGGTGACAAAACACACACCGTCTACTTCCATGCCAATTACGCTTAACAAGATTAACTTTGGTTAGGATAATCCCTCGTCGTAAATGCCAACAAAAAATCTTAGTTTTAAGTGGTATTTTCGTCTTCCAAATTTTCTTGTTATTATCGACTGGTATATGAAGCTGGATAATCGCATTGTATAAAGAACTTACAGAGAATTTCCCATTGGAATGTAAGTTCCAACGAAATTCGTCGGGGCCGTCTGAAAGGTGAATGGATTCCAAACGAAAAAGTAAGGCATTCCACGTAACTAATCTCGGACCCAGTAAATCTCGTCTAAACGTCACATACGGAGGTGAGGTCGCCATTACTACAACAATGGTATCACTTTTGCGACGAACAATTCTATATAACGCATGATATTATTCTCTAAGAGGTCTATTTCCTAACCAAGAATCCTCCCAAAACCGTATTTGCGATATATCCTTTATCGAGAAAGTATCATATTGGAAGAAAAATTTCTTCGTTGCCATTAGTCCGGCCCAGAAATGCGAGTCACCAGGTTTCCATAGGACTTGGGACAACGCTTTCTCTCCAATATACTTTCTCTTAATGAGTGTCTTGTTGGAGATATGCCTGAGAGGCAATAATAAAAATGTTATTGTTATATCTTAGTGTTTATGATAAATGTTTACATCCCATGCTATAATTGTATTAACCGGAAAAATTAATACTTCTGTGTTTTATAAACATAAAAGGATCCCTAGTAAGCCTCTCGTATAACTAGCTTGTTGATTAGTAGATGATCATGGTTTCCTAATCATGAACATTGAATGTTATTAATAACATAATCATATCATTAGGTGAATGATGTGATGGACACACACCCATAGTAAGCATAGCATATGATCAAGTCATTAAGTTCGTTTTGCTACAAGCTTTAAGATACATAGTAGCCTAATCCTTTGACCATGAGATCATGTTAATCACCTGCACCGGATGGATGCTTTGATGACATCAAACACTACTTCGTAAATGGGTGTTATAAAGGTGGCATTAAATTCGGAAAGTATAGGTTGAAGCGCGTGGATCAATAATGAAAATTTTCCATCCAAATGACGGATAGATATACTTTGGGCCCTCTCGGTGGAATGTCATCCAATTAGCTTGCAATCATGTGACTGGCTCACAAACGGATGTCATATCACAGTACGAGTAAAGAGTACTTATCGGTAACGAGGTTGAACTCGGTATAGAGATACCGACGATCGAACCTCAGATAAGTAAACTATCGCGCAACAAAGGGAATTGGTATCGTATGTTAATGGTTCTTTCGATCACGAAGTCATCGTTGAATATGTGGGATCCATTATGGATCTACATGTCCCGCTATTGGTTATTGATCGGAGAAATGTCTAGATCATGTCTGCATAGTTCACGAACCGTAGGGTGACACACTTAAGGTTTGATATCGTTTTAAGTATATATGGAATATGGAATGGAGTTCGAATATTGTTCGGAGTCTCGGATGGGATCCACGACATCACGAGGAGTTCTGGAATGGTCCGGAGAATAAGATTAATATATGAGAAGTCAAATTCCAAGTTTCGGAATGGTCCGGTGTATTTTTGGAAGGTTCTATAGAAGGTTCTAGAATTGTCCGGAATATTTCACTAAGGCAGGTGGAGTCCCCAGCCCTAGCCGACCCACTAGGTGGGAAGGTGGAGTCCATGGTCGACTCCACCTCCATGGCCGACCAACTCAAAAGGAAGGGGGGAACCTACCATGACTAGGTTTTGACTTTTGCATATTTGGTAGGTTTTCAATAGGACTCCCATGAGGAGTATGACTGGAACCTAGGGTTTTTCCACCTATATAATGAGGAGGAGAGAGGGCTGGCCGGCCACATCAAGAGACCACCTTGGCTGCACCCCTCCATCTCTCCAAACCCTAGCACCACCCTCCTCCACTTATCTCCCGCACGGCTACGGTGAAGCCCTGCCGAAGTTCTCCACTACCACCGTCACCATGCCGTCTTGCTGCCAGGATTCCGAGGAGGATCTACTACTTCCGCTGCCCACTGGAACGGGGAGAAGGACGTCTTCATCAACACCGTACGTGTGACCGAGTGCGGAGGTGCTGCCCGATTGCGGCACCGTCGAGATCTTCTACTCGCTCCTGAGAGCGGCAAGTGATTGACTATATCATCCACGAGATTTATCTCGTTAACGCTTATCGATTTTCGAGGGTATGTTGATCTCATCTCGTTGCTACCATCTACTAGATTAGATCTTGGCTTGTTATTCGTTCTTGCGGTAGGAATTTTTATTTTCTATGCTACGAATCCAAACATGTTTGCCATACCCCATCTTTGGTAAGAAGCTTAAAAATCCATTTACCTAGTAAGGCTAAGTTTTTTACCTCAAGGTCATGGACACCCAACCCCCTGTGAACTTTGGTATGGAAAACTACACTCCATTTAACCAGACTATATTTCTTCTTTTCACTATTCCTTGCCAAAAGAATCTCGATCGATAATAATCGAGCTTATGTAAAACACCTTTCGACAACAGGAAGAAAGATATCATATACAGTACCATATTAGTAAGTAGTGAATTAATGAGTACCAATCTTCCTCCTATGGACAACAATTCACCTTTCCAAGTACTAAGTCTCTTCTGAAGTCTTTCTTCTACAAGTTTCCATTCAGTCATTGTTAATCTTCGACAATGTATCGGGATCCCCAAATAACTAATAGGAAACTAGCCTTGCCCACATCCAAACAAGTCCGCATGCAGCCGCTAAATCCTAGGCTTCACCGAAACAGAATAATTCACTTTTAAGGAAATTTATTTGAATCATGGGCTTCACCTAAACAGAACAATCCTGAGCTACTGAATCCTGGGCTTCACCAACAATTGCTCGAAAGCCATCAAGATTAACTTGAAATTTCTTGCTTTTTCAAGGTCATGTTCCATAAATAGAATTGTATCATCGGCGTACGAAAGGATTGATAAACCACCATCAAAAAGATGTGGAATAACCCCTTCAATTTTTCCATCAGCCATGGCACGTTCGATCAAAATAGCGAGCATATCAGACACAATGTTAAATAACAATGGTGATAGAGGGTCGCCTTGACGCAAGCCTTTTTGTGTTTGGAAGTATTGGCTTGTGTCATCATTGACACGAATGGAAACAGTACCTCCAGAAACAAAATCATTTATCAATGCACACCACTCTGGTGAAAATCCTTTCATCCTTAGTGTTTGCTGAAGAAAAGACCATTTAGCTTTATCATAAGCCTTTTTAAAATCAAGTTATAAAATAACCCCATTCATATTTTTGGAATGCAATTCATGGACCACCTCATGTAGAACAACTACCCCATCAAGGATAGTTCGTCCTTGCATAAACGCGGACTGTGAATGCAGTACCACATGGTCAGCTACAATATTTAGTTTAATGATGGTCACTTTCATGAAAATCTTGAAACTTACATTTAAAAGGTATGTACTGTTGAATCCTTTCTGCCTCCTTAACCTTAGGTAACATATTACCTCACCAAAATTTATACAAAATAATTCTAACTGTCCAGCGTGTAAGACGCCGAACATCTGTAGAAGGTCGACTTTTATGATTTTCCAAAAAGTCTGATAAAACTCAGCAGGAAAATCATTTGGTCCCGGAGCTTTATTGTGTTCCATCTTGAAAATGGCTTTTTTTGATAAAAAAAATTCTACGTGCTCATAAAGTTGTTTCAGAAAAAATCGACATTTTTTGTGACATGTGTTAAAAGATAAATTTCAATGCTAAAAAAGCTTTTCACAAGGACATTAAAGTCAAATATGTTGTACGTATAGCACTAAATAGATTTGTATCTGCCTTGTGTATGGATACTTACTCTTAAATATATCAAAATATTACTCGATCGGTCCTATTTCTCCGGTCAGCGTTCATCCTCCGGCGATGTAGCCGCACTTTCTCGATTCGAATGCCATCATTCCTTCTTCTCCAATCCAAGAATCCTGCATGTTGCCATGCTCGTTCCGCTTCATCTGACCCTTGTCTTGTACCATGATGGATTACTGTACTTGTCCAATGGCCATGTATCGTTTCCTCGACAAGTTGACAGGTTTGCAGATGTTCATTCCTGTTATTCTTGCTGCACAGATTTGTTCTCATGTTCCATATGAATGATGTGTTTGACTTCGCTATGCGCCATCTGGCATTTGTCTAGAGATGTTGACATTCCGGCCTTCCCGGTGGCCATTTGCCACTCCATTGGAACTTGGAAGGCGATTTGTCTGTAGAAGTGGATTCATTTGATGGAGTTGCTGCTATGTGTAATATGTGTGCCTCCTCGATGGAAGAAGATGTAGCCCTTTCCTGCTTCGATTCTGTGATGGTAACCCCGCTGTGGTACTACCATACACGTTTTCTTTCATGCTCTTTTCGGTCACGCTCGGAGAAACTTCGGGCAAAGGGTGGTGGGGGAAACGCGTAGGGTAGGGGCGATCAGCAGTACATAAACCAACGTCCCACCAAGGAGTCTCTCATACTCAGAGACCTAGACAGAGGGCACTCCCACCTACTCCACCAGTAGGAGAAGAGACCCTCGAAACAAATCGACTCTCCTCGCCCGAAACAAACTGTTCTAGTAATTTGAAGCCTCCATCTTGCCGTCGAGAAAGGGCGCTCTCAGTTTCCGGACTGTTGTGGAGGTTAGCAATTCTCCCTACTCAATTCTTCTTGTCGATCTAGTTTTTCGTTAAACTTTAGCTTCTATGTCTTGACTTTAGTGTGGCCAGCAAGAGTTTCCCTCCAGATCGTCGTTCTCGTTTAGGTTTCTGCTTATTGTTTTCTTGGGTTCCCTGGTTCACCTTGAACCAGAGTTGCAAATGTAAAACAAATGACCTGGTGTTTCTGATTTTATAATGAAATATGGGTCCTCTGCCCTCTTCTCTAAGAAAATCAATGTCGTTCTTGGTCTTCTTCTGTAAGATTTGCAGATCTAGCACAAAATAAGCTCTTCTAGTCATCTCCGATCTGTTGTTAGGCTCACAAACAGGAGAAATCTCATACTGTACAAAACTTCGAGTGTTATTTCATTCTTCGGCAGATTACTAAAGGGTGCTCATTTAGATTTCCGTAGATTAATCGAATGCATGAACTAATCTGAAGTTCTGAACTACCCCGCATCCGGGAAGCAATAGGTGTTCATATGGTGAGGTCTACGGTTGTGCATTTAAAGGTCCTGCATTGAGTTTGCCTTTTTTATATCGGAAAAGGAGACCCAACGTTGTGCAGAAAGAATATATATTAAAAAGATCGGCTTGGCACTAGCAAGGATTCCGATAAAAAAAACTATTTGATTGCTATCTAAAGAACTTTTGCGTGCTAATTGATGTATAAAATTATTCACAAGTTGTTTGGCAGTGTCGGGCAGTATCTAGTACTACAACCCATGATTCCATATCTAATTTTTTTTTCCAACCGGCTTCCACCCCTTTCCATTGCATTTAACGGAAAGAACAAGTCCAAGTTATATTTACAAAAGGGAAGGGGCTAGGGGGAAAGGGAAGCGAGCTGGCGAATACTCGCCATCGAGTACCCGTTATGGGACGAAAACCTGACACCACTATATAACAGTTCTAGCATAACAGGGTTTACATCACAAGAAGCTAGGAAGCAAACACATAACCAAACAACTAAGGAAGCAAGCAGAAGTTCCATCAGCAAAAGCTCGAAGTCATCAGCCACACACCAAACATCCTGGGAGATCAGACGGCTCAGGCTCCTGTGATCATCAGCATCTGCCCCTGCCCGGGCGTCGTTGCTGGTCGCCTGGAGTAGATGGACGCCGCAGCCTGTACCATCTTATCCGCACCGCTGATTCCATATCTAACTGAACGCCACCAGTTCAACATTCGTCTTGCCGAAAAAGTAATCGGATGGGCACACAGAACCAGATGTTATTGACTGCACGCATGCAATGCTGATGCCTTTGACTGATTACTTCTTTCATTTAGAAGATAATGGACATTAATATGACAGAATACTCGTTTAACGTGATGGCTTATTCACTTGAACTGTCGATTGCACGTACTCTGCAGATAAAATAAAATGGAGCTGCTGAATATTGTGACGACGATCGTCAAAATTGGGGGCAAGATCAAGAGTGCACTCGAGACGGTTAAGCATAATGAGGAACTGTGCTCCGATATTCGAGATAACGTGGGGGCAATTGCTGATGTCCTCTCCTCAGCTGAAAACAACACGAAGATTATGGCTGCGGGCATGAGCAGGTCACTGTGTAATCTTAGAAATGCCATGGAAAAAGCCCTTAATCTCATCAGGGATTGCCAGGAGAAGTCCAGGCTTGCTCTTTTCCTCACGGTCGACCAGATATCCCAGAAGCTGCACCATGCAAACCAGAAGATCATTCATTGTATGGGAATCGCACAATTTGCGATGACCTCACTTCAACCGGCGCCCTCAATGGTAATTACGCGTTCCCTTGTTCTGTCAGAAAGATCAATCGTCAAAGTAACAGAAATTTCTTTCCCAAAGAATAAACAAATTAATACGCATCACCAATGAATTTTGTAAAGAATACCTTACATTTCAATATGTATACACGCCAATGGGCAGTACTAATCGTGTTTCAGGAGTATATACTATTTGAAAGGAAAGGAAACGAAGATGTGGAAGAAAGGGAAGAAAAAGAAAATTTGAAAGGGAGGAAAAAGAAGCAGACGCGGGAGAATGTGGAAGAAAAAACAGATGGTCCTGGCCTGGTAAGGCCAGAATATTCCGGTGCTGTAAGTTGGCCATCTCCTTTTACTGATATCTAAAACTTTTTACACCTATTTATGAAGAAATCAAGCTGTTTGAGACTTTGAGTCTTCTTTGTTCCTATTTGGAAGGTGCATCAACAGCATCAGCAGTTGCCAGAACTCTCGGACACATTCTCAGACATCTTAACAACCCTAGCTGTCAAAACAAATAACATCAATCATATATATTCTATTGATTGAATAGCTAGGCATAAACCATAAATTTTCCATGCTACTTGCCATAACTCATAATACAAAGTATAACTTTCCTAGCGCAAAGTGCTAGAGATGAACCAAAACGTGCAATGTAAGGTAAGGTACGTTGATAGATCTACAGAAGAAACGAGCACGTGAAATGAAATGCATCTAAATTATGCATTTAAATCCTACAAGCTAATCCAATAAGCATTGGCCAGGCACAATTCCCGCTTACCCTTGGTGGTGGTAAGAATTTACAATATCCTTGTCCGATGCATCTAGCAACTAAGGCTGGTGCCAACGCGGGCGGCAGTGCGGGCGCTACCGCCCGAGGCGGGGCGAGAGAGAGGCGAGAGGGAGGCGAGACGGTAGCGGCGGGCGGTGGCGCGGGCGCCCGGCGTTAGGAGGCGGTACCGCCCGCCTATAGCCCGCGTTGGAGGCGAGAGCGGGGCGAGAGGGAGGCGATAGCGGTGCTAGTGGGGGCGGTAGGGAGGCGGGAGGGAGGAGAGAGGAAGTGAGAGCTGGCACTATAGCCCGTGCACTGGCACCGTGGGGTGAGAGTGGGGTGAGAGTGGGGGTGAGAGCTGACGTGGCGAGGCTATAGTGGGGTGATGCATTGGCACCAGCCTAATCGATATTTGTTCATGTTTGGAAGGTGGATATGGACAAGGCATCATTGACTAACAAGCAAGGTTGTACAGTTGCTCCAGCAAGACTTAACCTACCAATACTTGGTTCCCAAAAAAAAAAAAAAACTACCAACAGCCAATCATGCACTATCTTTATTCCAGAAACTGTATTCAAGTTTGCCTACCAATACAGATGACATGCTTTAATAGACAGAGCATCGAGAGAAATATCTAAAACCTGAAGTATGATTTTGATATATATGTAAATGTATGTTTTGGATAGTCGCCTCCCGTGGGTTTCAGCCCATTTGCACCAGCACTATTCCCAGCTTGATCAAGGGTGTGCTCAAGACGGTTGAGGATAATAAGGAGCTGTGCTCCATTATTCGAGAGAACGTGGAGATAATTTGCGATTGTTGTGAAGTGTATAAGTAGATTGCCTAGCCCTTTCTATCAGTTCGGACTTTTGGTTCAAGTGGCTAGTGCATGAAGCTTAACATGGTATCAGAGCCCCAGGTCTCAAGTTCAAAATCCTGGCTTTCACATGGTTTTCGCAATTAAGCCTAAAAATTGTTGTTGCCCCGGTTTTCGCAATTAAGCCTAAAAATTGCTGTTGCCCCCCTCTTTAGCCACCGCTGATGCCCTGTTTCGGTGTGCTCTTCTTGTTTCACGTGTTGACTTTCTCTTCTCCCGTCACACGCGAGTGGGGTGTTGTGAAGTGTATAAGTAGATTGTCTAGCCCTTTCCATCAGTTCGGACTTTTGGTTCAAGTGGCTAGTGCATGAAGCTTAACAGCGATATCCTCACCTCAGCTGACAACAACACGAAGATCATGGCTTCAGGCATGTGCTGGTCACTGTGTAATCTCGAAAATGCCATGGAAAAAGTCCTTAATCCCATCAGGGATTGCCTGGAGAAGTCAGCATCACCAGTGCCAGAAATCTCGGACACATTCGCAGCCTAGTGGTTGGGGGTCATTGTGGCGCACCCTAACGACCGGAGTTCGATTCCTGTCAGGGACGAATTTTAGAATTGTCACGCCAAGTTCCGCTTCTACTATATCAAAAAGTGTCTAGTTCCTCCTAGACACGGTTTTAATTTTTTTTTTAACAAGCCGAGCTGCCAAAATAAATAACATCAATATACATGCTACTGATTATCATGCTACAGCAATATCTAGGAACAAATTATAAATTTTCCATGCTACTTTTCATAACTCATAACACAAATTATAATTCGTATAGAAAACTGTGTACACAGTCTACACACCAATATATTTATGAAGAAATTAAGCTTTTCGAGACATCTTTGTTTCTTTTTTCTTAATCTGTAATTCTGTACTTGCTTCAGGAGGACCCTTATGACAGCTCAAGAGAAGAGGAGAGCGAGGATCATTATTCACGTAAGATCGCTTCTATTTTTCTTTCTGAACAGAAACAGACATATTCTGCACCCCATGGACGCATCATAGGTTCTAAAAGGACGCATCATTACCTGGGACTTGGCTATTGAAAATTAAATAGCCTATTCAGTAGCGATGATATTCTTACTGCTTCACATTTTTATATGTCGCATGTAAGTGTTGCTCTTGCAACAGGTTCCTCAAGTTGCAGCGTTCCTCAGCTGACGAAGGCGATGATAAAGAACTTACTAAAAGGAAAAACTATACTTGGACAGGTCGGTGATGATATATTGTACAAGGTAAACCCATATGCCTGTCTTGCTAAATGTTTGCCAAATGACATCATCATTCAGCCAGAGTCCTATAAAGCATCATCTTTGTACAACCAATGGAGCGGCTTGTGGAAATTATACAACCTAACATAATTTCTTGCTTGGCAATTTTATCCGTTTGTTGCCTAATCTAATTTCAAGTAGCTTTCAGTTCTACCTACCATGTTCTAAGTGCATGGACAATGGTTATATCTTAACTATTCCACGTAGGATAATTTGTGACGTGGAGGAGAAAAATGGAAACTAAAGGTTTGCCTTCTTTTAGCTAAGAAATGATCTTTTACGAAAAAGATAAGGCATTTTTCTCCGAGGTGCCTTATCTTGGTCACATGTTTTCTAGATTCATTTTTACTCACGCCACAATTTTTGGAGCATGCAAATAACAATTATAGGAGATAACGAGCTAGGAGATAATCTATAGCATGACATGTATTTTGTTGTCATCTTTAATGCAACATCTAAGATAAAACCGTCTTATCAACTAATTTGCATGCCCTAACAAGGAAGGGACACTGCGGTGCATAAATAGGGCATTAACCCATACCGGATGGCAATGGGCCAACGGCTTTGTAGCTGTGCTGCTTATCCCTTTTCACATTAAAATTCGGCAAATCTGCTCTCTATGTTTTGAAAAACCGCTCTCGTGCTGCTCTTGAGGGATGGCACATGGGCGCCCCAAATCCACCGTGAAGGTCCGCTCCACCCTGCCCTTCTTTCTGCCTCTTCCACTGACGAATTCCGCGATGTCCTACCCCCGCCACCCTGAAGGTGATGGGCGGGTGTGATGTGTCGGCCTGTTTGCCGGACTGCCAGCCGTCTAGAGACCAGACGACAACGAGTAGGTTGCATACATCTTGCGTGGCCGCCCGCCGCTAGCACAACAGTGGAGCTACACCCTTGTGGCAAGCGGCGACCTGTTGGTGGCTACACTGTGCCTCAATTGTGCTCTACATCCACTGCTAGTCGTTGCGGTCTCAGCCATCGCGCTAGAAGTGTTGCTCCGATGCGATCCCGAGGATGTGGGAGCGGTGGTCCTGGGTATGGGCTTGGCGACTATGCCTAGAGACATAGCCGTGTTCAGCGTGTTTCGTGCGTAGCTCGCATATTTTCCGACATATTTTTTGTGATATTGGCCATTGGAGCAAGAGGTGTTGCATGGATATGTCACGAGGTGGTGCTAGGTGGATGTCGAGGAAGAGAAGCACCGCTGCAGGTGGTGCGCCAGCGATTTGGATGTTTTGGTGTTTGGATGTTGAGGAAGAGAATCACCGTTTCATGGGTTCGTGGAAAGAGTTCCAGGTGAAAACCTAGTACCGACTTGTTGGTGCCAACATCGACGACACCTGCCTTGTTTTCCTCCTTGGAGGCGCTTGTTGTAGAGCTCCATCTACACCCTTGTGGATTTGGGCTCTTCGAGAGAAATCCTTAGCTCCGGATTTCCGGGCGAGCAACAACGGCGGCAACATCTCTACTATCTCGGAGGGCCTGTATTCAGTTGTTGGCACCTCTTATCGTTAGGATGGTGGATATCAGGGCAACGACTCCTAGTGGATGATTATTGTGTGTTGTGGCGGCCTCAAAAACCATTGTGAACAAGAGTTTTATGGGGTAGAGCAGTTGGTGGCCATGGCTTGGGTGGCAATTTTGTGTCGCTAGTGCGGCGGGGTTGTTGGCTCGGTCGGTGCGTCCAAGAGGGGTTGTCTGTAGTATGTTGACGCGGTGGCCTTGAATATGGTGTGGTGGTTATGGTTTGCGGGTAGTTTCTTGTGCAGCTTGGCTGCGTACATCTAGGTCGCGTAGCGTTGCATCTCGAGAGCGAGCGGTGCTGCGTCGAGGAGATGGCTCCGGAAGGTGGTGTTTGTGGATCGCGCAGGGCTTGACAGAGGGATGGAAGTCTGGGTGGCGTCTCCAAGAATTCTTCAACATCAAGTGTATTTGAACTTGTGTTGCTTATGGCGTGGGCCTTGTGGAATGCGGGCCACTTAACTTTTGCGGGCGCTCTGGGTATGTACCTCCCACAACAGTCGCGACGTCTTCTCCGGGGTAGTATTGGGAGACTAGCTAGTTGGCGGAGTGGGTCACCGTTTATCTTGTGTTTGAGTGCTTGGCGCCTTTGGTGACCTTAGCCTCGATACCGACAAGGGTTGTCGTGGTCATGTTGTTCTCCGGTCTTGAGTGTGCTTGGCCCTGTGGTGAGAGTGGGTGTGACCCTGTCGTGTTGGTGTCCGTGTGAACTTGGCCCTTGTTATATTATTGTTTTAACCCGCGAACCTTCTTCATGCAAACTTTTTGCCTTCGTTTGAAAAACTATCAGGCACTAACCCTGATTTAGTTGATCTCAGCATTCCATTTCAAGTTGGTTACCCTAATCTCAACAATTTTAGTTAACTCTTTTAGTTAATTTGATAGTATTTATCTATATCTGGATATTACATTTTCCTTGGCTCCAGATACTCTCGGTTGTGCCTTAAACTCTACGGGCTTAATTTTTTTGTCATGCCTACCAATATTCCCCTTTATTTTGAAAGCAATAATTGATCATAGAAGCATATGAACTTCGTGAATACTCCTTTCAGGTTAACTTAAGAGATGGAGCTCCTGCAATGACATATAGGTTCAGGGATGGTAAATTGATAGCACTGGCTGAAAATGATATTCGAGTTCGTGGCATGGCAAAGATCGAACATATCCATATATTGAAACATCTCGGATACGCTTATCACGGAGGAACTTTCTATATGGTTCAGGAACATTCCATTGGGACCTTACACCATCGAATACATGGCATGCCTCTTCCAACTAAAATCTCCATTTGTTCCGTACAAGTATCCATTCATTCCAGATTATAAGACGCTTTGGCGACGTCTTATAATTTGTAATGGAGGTTGCACTATTTTCAGTAATACCCTATTACCGTGGATTGATCTTGTTAGCATTTTTCATACTCGAAAGGAGAGGAGCTATCATGGCAGCAGTGCTCCAACATTATTCTAGGCATTGCTGATGGTGTCTTTTATCTACACGAGCGCGGCGTCATCCATATGTCTTTAAATCCGAGAGAAATAAGTATAGTCCCCGAGTGTGTGGCCAAAATTACCAATTTCTACTTCTCAGAAACATTAACTGGGTCTGCCCAGGAGGGGGTAGTTACTACTTCTAGGGAGATGGAAAAGTAAGACCGAATCTCACTACCCACCTAGTAGTACTATTTCGGAGTTAATTTTGGTGTGAATATCTTGTACATTTTAATCTTTTCAGTGGATTTGCGCCTCCAGAATATAGGAAGCATGGCAGATTCTCCGTCAAGACTGACGTCTATAGCTATGGTGTCCTCCTCCTCGAGCTCATTAACCGACAGATGTACAGTAAAAGCGGTGCCAATTGCAAGTCTCTGCATAAGTGGGTAAGTAGAGTATGTGTGCGTGTACATACCAAGACGTTGCAATCAAGCTATTTTACAGCCGCGTTTACAATAAGACTACTTATAGGGGAGTAACATAACTAGTAATATCACACATCTTAAAATATTTTGGTAACATGATATACCAATAAATGAAGAAACAGAACAAGGTGGTAACTAGCTATGTTATCATAACATCACATCCCAATGCAAGATGAGTCTATAATATACTAATGATACAATACATGACACAACATATAAGTTACGTAATACTATATACTAGTATCCACTATAAAGGCATTAACTTAGACTAGTAAAATGATATATTATTCGTCTAAGTTACTCTCCACTATAACTAACGTAATGCGTTTTCTTTTCGCAGGTGTTGCAACATGCGCTTGAGAACAACATGATAAAGTGTATCCCCCCACGGTTTGCTGATGGACCACACGTTGAGGGTATAAAAAGATGCATTCGCATAGCACTGGTCTGCGTTAAGAAGGATCCAGCAAAACGGCCAACCATGGGTGATGTTGTTCGGTGGCTGAGGAAAATGAACCAGGCTTATAACACCCAAGATACTGTCACGGAGCGTGACGTGGACACACCGCCTACAACCACGTCTATGCCAACGGACCCAGTGGGAAGCGGAGCACCAAGGCTGCGAGGGGGGGACAGGGCCACAGGCCCAACACATGGTATGATTGAGCCCAAGACCGCCCAGGAAGGCAGCACAGCACGCAAGTCAAAAAAAAGCAGAATGCGCAAGTCATCAAAGTATTATTAATTAATTATTATATTGAGGGATAACGTCTGAGTTCAGTGTGGAATGTGTGAATTGTAAACTAGCATTCCCCTCAATTTCCGCCTCTTTATCGAATTGGGAATGTAACGGATACCTAAGGGTGTGTGGTGCCTAGTTAGAGCAAGTGCAATGTTTATTCAAGTTTTTTTTTCGAAATGGAAACTCTCGCACAGCCTCTGCATCGAGTGATGCATACAATTTTTATTGATAATTATTAAGTTTAAGTGTATATTTTACAAAAGATTACATCATGGGTCACATAAGGTTGAGACATGAATCAACCATCTAAAAACAAAAGAAAACATGTGGCAACTCTGCGCTACCATGTTAATCTAAGATTAAAACGCCAGCTGAACTGGTTGTATATATCTCGTGCAACCTTCTCTAGCCGGTTGCACCCAATATCTAAGCCCTCCACTAGTAGGAAAACCCTTATAGGCAAAGCTTAGTTCTGTGGCGCACCGTTTTGAATGCGCCACAGAAACTTATTTTGTGGCGCACCAGGAAGTGTGCGCCACAAAAATAGCTTATTTTTGTGGCGCATGGCTGAACCGTGCGCCACAGAAATTATGTGGGGCCCACATTCTGCCACCACGAATTATTAGGGTAGGTATTTACGTGGCGCACAATGCTTGCTGCGCCACAGAAATAACTATTTCTGTGGCGCACTGGCTCTGGTGCGCCATAGAAGTAGTTATTTCTGTGGCGCACTGGCTCTGGTGCGCCACAGAAGTAGTTATTTCTGTGGCGCACTTGTGCTGGTGCGCCACAGAATTAGGGTAAGTTATATCATCCCCGTACCCCTCCCCTCCCCTCCCCTCCCCACGCCCGTACGTTCACCTCCCCTCCCCTCTCCCCGCCGCCGCCGCCATGGTCGTCGCACCGGCCGTCGCCGCCGCCGCCTCCTTCCTCCGCGAGGGCCGCATGCCGCCACGCTCCACCCATCCCCGCCACCCGCAGCACAAGCCGCTGCGGCGTGGAGGAGGAGGGGCCGCCGCATGGAGGAGGAGGGGCCGCCGCGTCAAGGAGGAGGAGCCGCCGCGTCTTCCTCCTCCTCCACCCCTGCCGTCGTCGTCAACCTCCTCCTCCACCCCTATCGTCGGTGAGCTCCACCTCTCCCCTCCCCTCCCTCCTCCTCCACCCCTCCCCGTCGTCGTCAACCTCCTCCTCGATCCCCCCCCAGCGTCGGTGAGCTCCCCCTCTCCCCTCCCCTCCCTCTTCCTCTACCCCTGCTCCGGATGTGTTGATGTTGTGCTCGATCCGGATGTCTGTTGTGCTGCTGTTGTTCTCTGGATGTTGATGCTTGCTCTCGGACAAAATTACGGAGAGGATGATGTTGTGCTCGATCCGGGTGCTTCGTTGTGGTCATCATGAATAAAAACAGATCAAACATTCTTTTTGTTTTACCGTGCTTGTTAGCTATATATTTTTTCTATGCTCTGCCTGTGTGATGCTTGTGTTTTGGAGCAAGCAGCTGGCATGGCATGTGAGAGAGAGCATGAGAGAGTTCTTGGGGGCAGAGATGATGGCAACATCAGCACCGGTCCCGCATTGGTCCTGCTTTGAATTAGTAAGATCAAGTAGTGGCTTGAGTTCCTGTTGGTAACCAATACCAACAGAGAGCTACTTCATTTTGTCCCTGGTTGCCTCCTTAATTGATCCTCGCTTTGAATTTCTTTTAAGGACTCTAGCTAGATTAGAGGGGAAAAAGATTGCTGATTTGTTGCCTATGATAATGGATCATCAAATGTTTCCCTTTGTCCCCGGTTGCCTCCTTAATTGATGCCTTATGATCCAAATGATCCAAGTCCCTTGCATGATCCCATTTGTCCCTAATGTTGCTTAATTAAGATGAATAAATTCCCTCTAATCACCATTTGGAGATCAAGACTAGTTCTTGATATCCATTAGCTAGACTCCAATATTAAAAATGTCTCCCAAATATGGAGACAAACATTTTAACATTACCCCAATGTTATTTCTCTCAAATTGACAGTTTCGATGGTATGCTTGCTCCTCACTTGTACTTTATCAATTCCCTACTGATCCTAAGTACCCATGAATATCTCGGTGGTGTTCTTCTGTTGTTTAGTTACTCGTCAACACATGTGTTTGCATGTGTGTGTGAGCTGCTTGTAGTGTCACTTGACTATTCAAGTTTCAATGTTGGTTACTTTTCCTCTAGTGCAAGAAATGGTTGAGCGAGATGTTTATCCACTCGTTGGCCTTTATTCTTGGGTAGCTCAAAGTGTCATGCACTTACTGGATCATCAAATGTTTCCCTTAATTTGTCCCCGGTTGCCTCCTTAATTGATGCCTTATGATCCAAATTACTATATTATTGGATTGAGTGATATGGCTACTGCTTGTTTGCTCTCCAAATGCTATATATGTGTATTTGACCATGCTTATGATGGATTTCTTTTAAGGACTCTAGCTAGATTAGAGGGGAAAAAGTTGCTGCTTTGTTGCCTATGATAATGGATCATCAAATGTTTCCCTTTGTCCCTGGTTGCCTCCTTAATTGATGCATTATTATCCAAATGACCCAAGTCCCTTGCATGATCCCATTTGTCCCTAATGTTGCTTAAGATGAATAAATTCCCTCTAATCACCATTTGGAGATCAAGACTAGTTCTTGATTTCCATTAGCTAGACTCCAATATTAAAAATGTCTCCCAAATATGGAGACAAACATTTTAACATTACCCCAAGTGATTTACTTGTCGATGATTAGATGGTTGGTCGATCACTCGTACACTCGGGGGTGGAGCAAGTGAGGCTTGGTGTGATGGCACAAATATCAATATCTTGTGCATCCTACCTGGCCTCACTTACTCCATCTCTCGGATGTTAATATTTGTTTCGACCAACAAAGTATGAGGCATTCCATTTAGTTGATACCACTTGGCTCTTTCTTCCATTTTAGTGCCGATGATTAGAATGTTCGGTCAATCAGTACACTCCGGGTGTCGCTAGTGAGCCCGGTGTGATGGCACAAATATCAATCTCTTGTGCATCCTACCTGGCCTCACTAACGCCATCCCGGGATGTTCATATTTGTTTCGACCAACAAAGTATGAGGCATTCCATTTAGTTCATACTAGCTACTTCTTAATTGCATTGGCCTTTCTTCCATTTTAGTGCCGATGATTAGAATGTTTGGTCACCTATACGCCGCAATATACTTTGTAGACGAGCCCCCTTTCCCGGCCGCCGTTCCGTGAACGAGTCCTTGATGAGACAACAACGCCGACATGCCTCTCCGGCGCAGCACCACTTTTCTTCTCTCGCCGTCCAGTACGTGAACGAGTCCTTAATGCCAAGACGGTGCCAGCCTCCCTAGCATCATGCCGACCTCTGTTGTCGCGCTTCGAGCCGTGTCGATCATGCGCCTCGCACTCTTCGCCTTCTTGTCCGGTGAACTAATAGACTAATCGTTGGAATAAGGAAGCCGATGACGGCCGATCGCAATTTAATCTTGCGACCGGCTGTCATCGGTTTCCTTATTCCAACGATCAGCCTATTGGTTCACCGGGCAAGAAGGCGAACAGTGCAGGGCGCGGGACACACGGCTTGAAGCGCGGCAACACGGCCCGGCATAATGCTGGGCAGGCCGGCACGGTCTTTGCATCAAGGACTCGTTCACTGGACAGCGAGGGACTGGCGTGGTTCTGCGCCGGAGATGCAGATCGGCGTTGTTGTGTCGTCAAGCACCCGTTGACGGAACGCCGACCGGGGAAAGGGGGCCCTTCGCAAAGTATTTGTGTTGACCAACAATGTATGAGGCACATATTCTATTTTGTCATTCCATTTGCTTTGAGATTTTCAAAATGCCGATGATTAAAATGTTTGGTCACCGTACACTTGGGGGTGGCGTAAGTGAGCCTGGTAAGATAGCACAAATATCAATCTCTTGTGCATCCTACCCGGCCTCGCTTACCCCATCCCTAAATGTTAATATTTGTGTTGACCAACAATGTATGAGGCACTTATTCCATTTTGTCATTCCATTTGCTTTGAGATTTTCAAAATGCCGATGATTAAAATGTTTGGTCACCGTACACTTGGGGTGGCGTAAGTGAGCCTGGTAAGATAGCACAAATATCAATCTCTTGTGCATCGGACTTGGTCTCACTGACGCCATCTCTAAATGTTAATATTTGTGTTGACCAACAATGTATGAGGCACTTATTCCATTTTGTCATTCCATTTGCTTTGACATTTTCAAAATTCCGATGATTAAAATGTTTGGTCACCGTACACTCGGGGCGGCGTAAGTGAGCTCTGGTAAGATAGCACAAATATCAATCTCTTGTGCATCGGACTTGGTCTCACTTACACCGTCCCTGAATGTTAATATTTGTGTTGACCAACAATGTATGAGGCATTTATTCCATTTCTCTTGTGCATCGGATACTTGTTGGTCTCACTTTCTTCCATTTTCATCATAGTAGGAACTGGATGGAAGGACCCCGATGCAAGCGAGCCTGGTGGGTAGAGATGACGGAGCAAAGGAGGAACCGGATGAAGACTACTTTGTATCTCGAAATTGTGAATTTTGTATGAATTAAGAGTTGTATGCAAAACATTTGACACTTGCCACTATATATGTATCTCGATCGGGCTCTAAGTAATGTGATGATGATGTCTATGTTATATCCGTGCAATGTACATGATATTTATATTATATCTGAATGTTGCTGTATATAACCCGTGTATCTCGTATTGTGTATCCGTATTGCTGTGTATAAACCGTATATGTATACCAGGCAGCACAAAATCGTGTATAATACAAGCAAATTCTGTGGCGCACTAAGAAGCAATTCTGTGGCGCACCCTTTTCGTGGCGCACCTAAGAACAAGTGCGCCACAGAAACCTTATTTTTGTGGCGCACAATCAGGTGCGCCATAGAAAGCTTATTTTTGTGGCGACGTTTCTGTGGCGCACCACCCGTGCGCCACAGAATCAAATTTTCGTGCGCCACTGATGAGGCTTTTCCTACTAGTGCTCGTGTTTCTCCATTGGTTGTAGGAAGGACCACATACAGATCCAATGTGTAGCCATTGGTATTACCTATATAAAAAAATTGATTTTGCATTGTTAAAAATATAATCATTCAGAGTATTCCACAGAGCCCATAATAAAGCACAGACACCAACTTTGATGTGCACTTTATCTTTCTTTGGTACACCCACTAACCAATTTCCAAACAAGTTCGTAATATTTGCGGGAGGGTAATATTAAAAGTCATATAGACTACACGCTATACCATCTTTGCAAAGGGACAAGCGCATCTTGATCACAAAAACAACATCTACGACACCCTTGCCAGTTCCTCTTTGCTAAATTATCTTTAGTAAGCAAAACCTTTTTATGCAAGAGCCACATAAAAATTCTAATTTTAAGTGGTACTTTCATCTTCCAAATGTATTTACCAAGAAACTTTGTGTTATGATTCATGTAATCTAGATACAAAGATTTGACCAAAAATGCTAGACGTTGTTAACTTCCAAATAAAAACATCCGGCTCTATGGTCAAATTAACACTGATTAAGTGGCTGCACAAATATATCCATCTATCCACCTTGTTTCCCACAAGTGTCTGTCTAAAACCTATGTTTAAAGGTACCTGTGATATAACATGAGCAACCGAAACTTGTTTGCGTTGGACAAAGTTATATAGGGAGGGATTTTGTTGGGAGAGAGGCGTATTTTCAAGCCATGTATTTTCCCAGAAACAAGTTTCTTCTCCATTACCTGACGTGAAGAACCCGCGTTTGAAAAACTCATCTTTCGATTTCATCAAACCGCGCCAAAAAGGGGAATCCATAGGTTTTTCTTTAACTTGGGATAGCGATTTTGAATGAAGATATTTGTTTTTTTATAAGCTCTTGTCATACACCCTGGTCATTTAGCAGTTTAAAAAGCCACTTGCTGAGTAAACACTTATATTTTATCTCCAGCACTTCCACACCTAGGCCACCTTGATCCTTGGGTCGGCATATGATGTTCCAATGAGTCAGTCTATACTTCTTCTTATGGCCATCACATTGCGAAAAAAAACCTTGATCTAAAAAAATCCAGGCTTTTCCCAACCCCTTTTGGTATTTCAAAGAAAGAGAGCATAAACATCGGTAGACTAGTTAATATTGAATTAATTAGCACTAACCTATCACCATAATATAACAGCTTTCCCACCCAACTTGCGAATTTCCTCTCGAAACGGTCCTCGATGGCCTTCCATTCACTATTTTTTAGTTTGGGGTGATGAATTGGGATTCCCAAATATCTAAATGGAAAAAAACCGGCCTCACACCCGAAGAGAGTTATGTAATCCGTCTCAACTTCCTTTATTTTTTCAAAGCAGAAAACTTCACTCTTGTGGAAGTTAATTTTCATCCCCGATAGCTCCTCAAAGATACATAAGATTAGTTTCATGTTGAGGGATTTCCCTAAATTATGTTCCATAAAATTGTAGTGTCATCAGCATATTGCAAAATTGAGATACCTCCATCAACTTGATGAGGTATTAGACCATCTACTTGGCCATCTGCCTTAGCGCGAGCAATCAAAATTGCTAACATGTCCACCATGATATTGAACAAAATAGCTGATAATGGATCACCCTGTCTTGGACCCTTCCTAGTTTCAAAGTAATGACCTATGTCATCGTTAACCTTAGTACCGACAGTCAAACCCCTTCATCTGCATCATTTGTTGCAAGAAAGGCCATTTGACCTTGTCATACGCCTTTTCAAATCTAGTTTTAGTAAAACTCCATCCAATTTCTTCCTATGAAGTTCATGGATAGTCTCATGAAGAATTAATACCCCTTCTAAAATATGTCTAACGGTTTGTGTTTGTCTGACCACATTATGCGCCACCTTAGTAACCCGATTTGTGCCAACTTTTGTGAATATTTGAAGCTCACATTCAATAAACATATTGGTCTATATTGCTGAATCTGTATCGCATTCTCTTTTTTTTGGAAGAAGGACGACTGTGGCATAGTTAAGATGAAATAGTGGTAAATCCCCGTGTTGAAAACTCTCAAACAACATCATTAGATCAGATTTAATAACGTCCCAAAAAGTTTGATAAAATTCTGCAGGAAACCCATCAGGTCTCGGAGCCTTATTTTTTTTCATTTGCATAATAGCATCATTCACCTCCTTTTCTGCAAAGACGGCTATGAGAATATCATTTTCCTCTTGTGAAATCTGTGTAATATCATCAACCTCCGATTCAATTAAGGAGCAATAATTTTGGACCGGTGCTCCAAACAACTTCTTGTAAAACTCTGTAATGTAATTTTTAATGTTCACTTGTCCTATAATTGTTCCCTCGTCTTGTTCGAGTTGATTATTTTTCTTCGATGTTTACCATTAGCCACAAGATGGAAATATTTAGTGTTATTACCCCCTTTTTGGATATGTTTAACTTTGGCCCTTTGCACCCGTTTAGACTCTCCGCCCCGATGCAACTTTTCTAACTTCTCGTTCCCCTGTTTCATCTCCTCTCTCTCGCAGACTGTGAGTTGAACGGTTTCAGCTTTAATATCTAACAAACGTTGTTTATTCAAGTTTTGGGCTTACTATCCTGTCATTGAATCATTAAGTATTGAAGGATAGCTTGTAAGTTCGGTGTGAAATGAAATGTGTGAACTGTAAACCGGCAGCCCATCAATTCCTAGAATCTAGAAGGGATCGCGCAATCTCCACGGGATCCAAACACCAACTTCATTCCACCTATCTAATCCATTTTTTCTCTCCAATGCAAGTCTATCTACACAAGTATCTCCTATGTCCCAAATACGAGACGTTTTGGTAGGCTTAATAGTCTACTAAAACTTTCTTATATTTTGAGACACATTTAGTTCCTCGTGTTCAATCCCTTGAGGCCATATTTGTTAGCTAGGGATTAAGTGGATTGGTATGGATTGAGGGGATTGAATCTCATCGAAATAAAAATCTTTCCAAATCCACCCCATTCCACTTGGGAAATGGATTAACCGAACAACGCATCAAGGGCTTCTTGGAATCAAATTTTAACCTTCAATCCATCTCCATTGTGCTTCAAGAAGTTAGCACCCCTGCCATAATATTTTTCTAGAAGAGGCACATTGCTAAAGGACTCCATCTGTGTAATACTCCGCTAAAAGAGGCGCATTGATCTTTTACGCAACTTCTTTCCACAAATAAATTTTAATTTTTTTGCCAGTACTTTAACCCCCATAGTTTTTTTCCATATCATATTTTTACCGACACTTCTACGCATCTTCTTTCCGTGTTGATCCTCCCTCCTATAGCACACACCTAGCATTGGGTGCTCAACTTGACATGATGATTAGCCAAAATTGTTCTACATGGCAACACATTAGAATGCTTTCCTGAGAACCAACCTATGGTTGGATGGTTAGGAGAGCAGTGGCACCCCCAGCCCACCAGAATTCAAATCCCAGATTTGACACTTTGGTGTCTCATAAAGGCGGAATATTCTTCAGCGGGAGACGATGTTCCCGTCGACAGCGAGGCGTCTGTGGTGACTTCGTCAATCTCAAGATCTGTCGGATCAGTTCTTCAACGCAGTCTCTTGGTGGTGCTCATAGGGGTAGGGTGTGCGTGTGTGCGTTCATAGGGGTGAGTGTGCGCGTACTGTGTTTCACAAAAAAAAACATTAAAATGCTTTCCATAAACAAATTTTAATTTTTTATAGTCTTTAATCCCTATAGCTTCGTCCAAATCATATTTCTGCCGATACTTGTACGCAACTTCTCTAGGTGTTGATGCTCCCTCCTGCAGCACACACACAGCACACACCGGCCATTCGTACGCATCAAAACCACTTGTTTCTTTTCCCCAAGAAGATGTTCACAAATATGACGTACACTCATCCTTATGAATGTGGGCACGCACGCTCTATCCTATGAGCACCTTCGAGTGACCGAGCCGAAAGATTTTGAAATTGAAGAAGTCACACAAACCCCTCGTTATTAATAGGCACGTCAGTTATCAAAGAAAGAAAAATGCCTTCCATCCAGGCAACTCTTTGGATTGATGTATTTAATTAATAAAGGGCATGTTCTCTCAAAAAGAATCCAGAAAAATGCAAGCATCATACCAAGTCTAAGACTTAACATGGCAACATACTGCCATGCTTTCTACCAACAAAATTTTATTTTTGTCGGTATTTTAATCCACACATAGCTTTGTCTATATCATATTTTGGCTGATACTTCTATGCAACTTCTTTACATGTTTTTTTTTGCGGGGAAAAAGAGCGATATATTAAGCCACAAATCTTACAGATAGACCTAGAACAGAAAGCAAAATTACAATAAGGTTCCTTTGGATCTCGTCTTCGTCAACGCCGAGCGAGACGTGCCAGCGGTGCGCCGCCGCCCCAACTCCCTTCAGCCTTGGATCAGAGGTTCCCCCTAGCGGACGGGAAGTCGCCGGTCCTCGAACTCCGAAGAGCCTCCACCGCGCTCCGTCCACTCGGACGCCATGGATCAAATCAGCAGCTTCTTCAAACAGAACACAACCCAACGCCACCGCTACTTGGACGATGGACAGGGGAGAACTCACCCAGTAGTTGGGCGAGGACGAGGCAAACGACCAGTTGCAGAACCCCATCGGAGCTCCACCGCCAGGGAAGAAGACCACCGCCTCCGCTCCAGCCGTGCTCCTTCCTCCACAGCGCCGCCGGCCGGCGAACTACCCGACCCTACCTTATGTATACATCGGGATCCTGGGTTCCCCCACCCTCCCGCCGCCGCAGCGGCCAGCGACGGGGAGGGAACCGGCAGATCTCCGAGGGCGAAGGCGAGACGACTAGAAGCTTCAGAAAATCGCCCTCTCAGCTACTGTAACGGAAGAGGATGAGGTCCAGGGTCCTCTAACAATACAGTTGCTAATTTAACTTCTTTACATGTTACTCACAGCTACAACACAGACACGGGACACTAATACGCATCAAAACTACTATAGCTTGTCTGCGTAGCTAGTACTGTACTCGTATTCGATGGATGGCTACATCTTGTCCACTTTAACCAAAACCTTTCGTACTATCTAATTTGTTCAACCAAGAGTTAAATGAGATCTTCATATCTCCACCACATAAAACACAAGGAAATCTCTCCAAATAACAGGAACCACCAATCAGACCTCCTTTTTTCTTGGAGCACTACTGACCACGTTTGCATCTAAAAAATTCGTTCACAACATGTATCAGCGGAAAATAAACGGAAGCATACGGTAGCGTGGTTTGGTGGCCGCTCACCCAACAGATCATATTTCTTTTGATTCTTCTATACAACTTCTTTACATGCTGATGCCCCCTCGTGCACCGGGCATTAATACGCATAAAAAACACCTGTTTCTTTTTCCCGAGGAAACAAGATACAGATGCACACGCTCACAAAACACACATGTACACTCGTCCTTAGGCTGGTCATAGTGCATAGTATCATATACTAGTCATAGTGCATATGATACTTGTCTATGATACTAACTCTATAGTGGGTGGTATTATAGTGTAGTATCATAAACTTGTAAATTTATTATTTTGTAGAATCCCAATGTAAATCTATGTACAAGATCTATTTGGTATTTACTTTTCTCGTAACGTGCGCTATGATACAGTATCTACCTATGTTACTCTAATCCTATCTCTCCTCATTAATTAGATGCCACATCATCATTTTTGTGGGCCTAGGATGTATGATACTACCTATGATACTAGCACTATGGTCAGCCTTATAAATATACGCACGTATCTTACCTTATGAGCATCTCCAAGAAAACAAACAGATATGTTTTAAAATTAACGAAGACATCACTAGTGGAAAATGGTGCTTTTGCACTGGTTGGTAAAAACCATATGCACCGGATGCCCAACCGGTGCAAAGCATCCGGTGCAAAAGGCCCCCTCTTTTGCACCGGTTCAGTTGCGAACCGGTGCTAAAGGGGCACCACGTGGCGACTGTCGGGCGCCCGAGCGAGAGGACCTTTAGCACCGTCCCAAAACGCTGCCGCGGTAGAACCCCGCTACCGTAATTTTTTTTCCAATTATTTTTCACTCCCTCTTTTTTCCTTTTTTTTTCAAATTTTTTATTATTTTAGTTATTTCACAAGTTTAGTCTCTAACTACCCTTATCTCTAGTCTAATTACTTACTCGTGCTTAGACTTCCCGCTCGGTCAGCCATCCTCCCACTACTCTAGCACTAGCACGCTTAACTTCCAAGTTTCTTTCCATCCCGTATCCAAGTGCTTCACGCGCATGTATGTGATACTAGTATCATATCAATCCTATTAACATATCGTAGAAACAAAAACGTGTTGCATAGATGTGACTACTAGTGCATAGATGTGTCTCTATTGACAGGCACGTAACTTACCGTAGAAACAAAAACGTGTTGCATCAGAAAAACTCTATGTATTGATGTTGTTTAACCAGGGACTATTCTTTAAAAAGAAAATCTAAATTAACGAAGTCGTTTGGGAGTCAGGTTTTCATTTTATTTGTAGCATTTTGAAATGAATACATGTATTCATTTCATTTACATTGTAATTCCAGAAATAGACACTTGTTTGATTGCCACAGGAATTGTAAATGACAGTAGAATTCAATATTGAATTTGTTTGGTTGCCACAGGAATTGTGAATGATAGGTTTCAGTTCGGAATTGTGATTACACATGGCATCATTTTGCTGGATTTCCTAAATAAAATGTTGGCCCAATTCTGTGGCAACCAAACAGCCCACCTATGAAATTTTAAAATGAATTCCAGAATTCCAGACTCAAATGATGGATACCAAACGACCTCTGAGCATCATTTTTTCCGATAAAGGACGCTTTATTATTACTTAAAGATAAGCATGCGAGCCTAAGACTTGAATGGGTAGTTTGGTTCTACCACAACGAATCTAGCCAATTGATAGTGATCAAACCTCTTTAAAAAGCTGTTGGGTATCCATGGTCTTCTCAATCTCTAAACTTCAACCCATCTCCTACGACGTATATAGACATGTTCTAGTTATAGATACCATCTGTATCTAGAAAATGTTAAACAACTTTTTTCGGCACGGAGGGCGTACATTCGGCTATTCTATGTTTGCACAAAAAGATTTAGAAAATCATTTTTTTGTCCGGTTTAAAAAATTCAAATCTCAATTCTCAAACATGACTACTCAATGCATATTTTTTTTTAAAAAAATTACATGTTGGTATATGCGCGCTAACTTTTCTTTCAGATTTATTTAACATTTTAAAATTTAATTTTATGTATTTCTCATAATCATAACAGGTTCATATGCACGTACAGTCAAAACATCACCTCAGCCTACTAAGCTAGTATATTCGATCGATGGCTACATGCCTACATCTTGTCCACTATAAGAGCAGATCTCCCAACTTCGCCGATACCCCGCCGCCAGCTCCTCTGCTCCAGACTTGGCCGGTGACCTAGATGGGGTCCTAGACGACCCCCCCCCCCGCCTCGTACTCCAGAACAAGATGACGCCATCACCTGGCCGACCTCAGTGACCGCCGTCACCGAGGGACAGGGTGAACTCCAACCTCCTGCGCGCAGAGCCTCTCCCGCCGTCGGGATCGATCCTGCCGCCGATCGCAACCACCCTCGAGAAGCAAACCCTAGCCTACCACGATCGCCTCATCGATCGCCCTAGCGTGCCTCCTTCTTTTTGGTGGACCCGCCAATCTGGATCGGAACCTGTCTGGTAGGATCACAAACCGTAGGATCTTAACTCTTAAAATTGTAAAATCCTAGATTCTATTTAGCATAATCGTTAAATCGTTTCACTCAGTTTGGATCATAAAGTCATAGAATCGCATAGTAGAATCATGATTCTTACAACTATGGCTGCCCGGACCAACGAATTGGACCTAGGGTTTCCCTTGGTACTTGTAGGGGAATGGAGATGGGGTATCCTCGACGCCGCCGCATCGGTGCCGGACGAACAAGGCAAGGATTTCTCCCGAAACCCACAACCGTATCCCCCGAAGATCCGCGGCATTGACGCCCTGTGAGGATTTCTCCCGAAACCCACGATGGCCACACGCCGCTGGACAAGACAGGCGCACATCGACCCGCAAATCTCGGGCCTAACAAGGCACGTAAAGCACCGCCAGAGCGAGGCCCGCCTGGCCCAGATCCGGCATGCACGCTCATGGCATCCGCCGCCTCCGCCTCGTCATCGTCAGCAACCCCGCGCCGACCAACCCACATGCAGGGGCCTCGCCACCACCATTCCCGCCACCCACCAGCATGTGTTGTCATGGTCCCGGAGCTAGCATCATCGTCAATCCGTGGCTAGGGTTGCCTGCAAGGCACGTTGCACCGCCGCCGGTAGATCCGGGCCCGCCTAGCCCAAATCCAGCCTGCAGCGAGCACCCCACAGCAGCGCAGCACGCCACCGGCCTTGAAGTTGCCCAGCCCGCCACTAGGACCTTCCCTCCTCCTCCGCAGAAGAGAGGCCGAGCCACCAACCACCGCGGCGCCGCCTTCACCCACCACTGCAGAGGCGACCAACCGCCGCCCGCATCGCCCACGACCCACGCCGCCCGAACCCACCGACGACATCGATCGTCCATGCACGCACCACCAACTCGCCGCCCATCGCGCTGCCGCAACAGGCCGGGCCCGAGCGTCGCCATGCTGTGGCGCCCGACGAGCACGCCACGCTCTGGCCGGGAATGCCCGGTGAGGGAGGAGGGGGAGGGGAGGCGGGGCCTGACGGTGGATGAGATCTAGGGTTTCCCCCTAGTTTCCACGCGGGGGCGACATGGGAGGAGGAGGGGGGCCTAATCAACATAGCTTTCGCAGAAAAGATAGGTTTTGAAATTAACAAAGACACAGATGTGTCTCTATCCACAGAACCGCAGAAAGAAATCGTGTTGCATCAGAGAAACTCTCTAAATTGATGTTGTTTAACCGGCAACTATTCTCTAAAAAGAAAATCAATATAAATGTGAGCATCATGCCGAGCCTAAGACATAAATGTGTCGTTTGGTTGTACCACAACGAAACTAGCAAGCCAACTCATAGTGATCAAACCTCCTCAAAATGGTATCGATGGTTCTCTCAATCTCTAAACTTCAACCCATCTCCAATGCGCTATATATATACAATCTCTTTTCAAAAAGATTGGACCTTTGCCAAGTAAAAGAGTCACGGAAATTCAATTCGGCTCCCGGTGCGTATGCTCCCTCTACCAAAAAATCATATTTTCAAATGTCGAAAAATTTAACAATTTTTTTTACATGGACATCTTCATAATATATGTTCATTCGTCAAGTTTTATGAAAAACTAATATTTTCTGTGGTCTATGTAAAAAAGAGAAAACTTATCTGGTGAAAAGCATTATTTTTAGCACTGAGTTTTATCTTTTTTACACACATCACATGACAAGTTGATTTTTTATGAAACAACTTTGTGAGCGTGTAGCACGAGAAGATGTACATGAGAATTTTTGTTTCAATTTTTTTGAAATAAAAAATATATGTAAGATGCATTTCAAAATAGAGGGAGCATATGCTCCCATGTTCTAAAACACCACTCTCAAATTTTGATGGAAGATCTCTATCCGCATATATACTTTGCCATGAGGATTGTTGCACTTAAAGAAGCTACTAGCGGAAATCCAATTCGGCTCAGTGTTGCGTACCAACCTATTGTTTGAAAACACATTTCAAAATGTTAAAAGAAATCAGAAAAATATATTCTCATGTACTCCCTCCGTCTCTAAAAAAGCTTAAACAACTTTTTTCGGCATGTAGGGAGTACATCCGGCTATTCTATGTTTACACACAAAATATTAGAAAGAAATACCATTTTTTGTCCCATTTAAAAATTTCAAATTTCAATGCTCAAACACGACTACTCAATGCATATATATATATATTTTTAAAATTACACATGCCACCTAAATTCTCCTTTTCCTGAAAACTTGTGTACGGACGAATGTCGGTATATGCGCCCTAAATTTTCTTTCAGAATTTTTTAACATTTTAAAATTTATTTTCTATGTGTTTCTCATAACAGGTTCATATGCACATACAGATAAAACACCACCTCCAGGCTCCAGCTACTAGCTAGTACATTCGATCGATGGCTACATCTTGTCCACTTTAACCACAAACCTGTGGTATCCAATTTGCTCAACCAAAAATTAAATGAGATCTCCACATCTCCGCCACATAAAACACGAGGAAATCTTTGCAAACACCATGAACCACCAACAAGATCTCCTCTTTTCTTGGAGCACTGCCGACCACGTTTGCATCTACTAGTGATCTACAAAACCCGTTAGCTCTTACCGGGCATTTCTCAACTCGTGTAGGAATCCGAGACCCGGCAGGAGCGGAGCTCGCGTGGTTTGGTGGCCGCTCACCCAACTGAAAGCCACCTGCCAACGCCGCTGCCGCCACAACTCCCACCAAGCCCGCCAAACCCACGAGCTCCCTCCCTAGGTCCGGTCCCGTGGACCGATCACCCACGGGCACCACCGGCCGCGCAGCGCCGAACCGCGTCCCGCGCCCAAGACCGGGTCTATTTCTACGCGCGGCACCGGCACCGGGTTCCTTTCCCTTGGCGGAGACGACGCGGCGGTGCAGGTGCGACCTCCATTTTAGCTAGCAGGTGCGCCTACACCTTCGATCTCTCCGTCGGATTCAACCCACGCACGCTCGAGCTCGCCGCCAGGTGCTCCGGGGGCCGATTCTCGATCGGATTGGCTTCGGATTCGGCGACCGGTCGAGGTGCGCGCGTGTTTGGTGTTTCTTGGTTCTTGATCCTTCCTCTTTTCCCCCCTGTCTCTGCTTCTTATTTGTTTCAGCAAGTACTGTATCTTGCTACTATGGTTAGATTTTACTCGTTTTGCATAGTTAAGGGACTTTGTACTTCTGTGGGATTGGCCGGGAGGAATCCTAATGGTGCACGCAATGTTTTCGTTTTATAATCGAACGGTTCTTGCTTCGAAAGATTGCTTCCAATGAAAAATGACAGGACGGCTAAAGAAGTCCTGGGGTGGTTAGCGTTGCTCTGTGCTGCGGTTTGGTATCCCAATCCTCTTGCGGTGGGCTGTACAAGCAAAACTCTTTCAGTTATTCAGAATCGAACTCTGGAAATGGCACTAGTTCCTGCGATGTCCTCACTTGCTAGTTAACACACCTGCAAAGGATTGATATGCTATAAGAAGCATCCGGTTTGAAATGGCGTGTTATCAACTTCATAATCGGCATGGTAGCTCTTTTATTGTTGGCGAATGTGGCTCTACAGGTCATATTTTTAGGGGTCTCCCGGTATTTACATGCTTCGATGTTTCAAACACTTACAGCACTGCAGATTAAGTAATGGGGTACATTGCCAGAATTGCTACTCACACTGTTAATGTCTGTTTCCAGAATGTCGAGCCTTGAAGAGCCACTTGGTCTTGGGGACCTGCCAAAGTTGAGTATTAATAGACTTGGAAGGTTCTGCCAAAGTGCTTGCAGATCAAGAGTTGATGACCACTGCAACGGCAAGTAAGTTTTACTGTCGAAGTGTTTTCTTATTTCTATAGAATATTTTTTCCATTTTCTCCAGATGTGTGAGCAAACAAACATCTATAAAGAAACCTATCACCACCAGTTATATTTCATTTTACTCCTTTCGCTTCGAAAAAGGACTTCTTAAACAAAACTTTTTCTTAGCTCTATCTAAGAGAATTAAATATGTGATGCCCTTGGAACATGCAATTTATTTTCATCTGGACTTACTTTCAGTTACACGCCCAGCAACAATGGCAACAACCAGACAATCTTTCACAGCAGTTCTCCGTCATGGCATATGCAAGGCCATTATGCCGATTCATCCTGCAATGGAATGAATATGGAGTTCAGAGCTCTTCCGCAAAAGGTAATTTATGCAGTAAAATTGCATAACGGATGCCTGCATTCAATTTGTGCTTCCTATTTCAGGTCTCATCGCACCCCCCTTAATAGAAGCACGGAAGTAATTTGTATCAGTGTCTGTTGCAGTTGAACAAGTCATAATTTTCTACTGTTTATTAACTCATAAGCAAATAAGTGCAAGTTTTGACTGAAAATCTAGAAGAAGCATTACTGTTCAGATATTTTTCCCCTTTGCTCAGTTGATGAATAACTGTTTTTCAGATTTCATGGGATCTCCCGAGATTTGTGAAGGTAGTTGAAGTTGGACCACGAGATGGTCTGCAAAATGAGAAGAACCTTGTACCAACATCAGTAAAGATTGAGCTGATACACAAGTTGGTGGCTTCTGGTCTATCCGTAGTTGAAGCCACAAGTTTTGTTTCCCCAAAATGGGTGCCACAGGTAATGTTTGGTGTACCTAAACTAGATGAAGCTACGTAACCTGCACAATTGACAGCTTCACAACCATCTAACAATAGCTAGTTTTATATAATGACATGGCACCTCTCATTACATTTTCAGACTATGCAAGAAATATACTTAAAATTCCACCTGTCTTATTCAAAGAATAAAATATGCCCATGCACGTATTATTTTGAGAGGTTGCTCCTCCAATTGATTTCCAGTTTTACATGTGAAGTTGTGCTACTACTAAGCAAAAAAAAAAGTAAAGAGATAGTTACAGACAAAAGATATGCCAAAACTAGTAATGTTTTTTCAATTATCGAGAACTAATATTTCTCACTCAATTTTGGAGTTGCAGCTAGCTGATGCAAAGGATGTCCTTGAAGGGATCCGGCAGTCGCCAGATGTGCGGTATCCTGTGTTGACTCCTAACCTCAGAGTATGCGCATTTGGTTTTATACTTCTCGGTAGACTATACTCGATAGTGGCAATCACCTCAACCGGGTCCGTAATTATAAATGGTTCATTTCCAGGGATTTGAGGCTGCTATTGCAGCTGGTGCAAAAGAAGTGGCAGTTTTCGCATCTGCCTCTGAATCCTTCTCAAAGTCGAACCTTAACTGCAGCATTGAGGCGAGCCTTGCCCGGTACCGTGATGTTACTTCTGCTGCCAAGAAACACGGAATACGTGTCCGCGGGTAGGCTCCCTAATATTTTAATCTCCCAAGCCTGAAACAATTGTAAATGAGGAGCGTAATTACTGAAGCTTTTCTAAAGTATTCTGTTCTGAAATCTTCCATCCTCTTGTCTGTGATAGATATGTTTCGTGTGTGGTGGGTTGCCCTGTCGAAGGCGCGGTGCATCCATCGAAGGTAGCATATGTTGCCAAGGAGCTTTATGACATGGGTTGCGCAGAGATTTCACTTGGTGACACGATTGGTGTTGCTACACCAGGTATGCTACTGCATTTGCTGTTTCAAGTATCTACCAGTTACATTTCCCACAATTCATAGTACCGCCTTTAAGAGACGTAACCTACATTTTAAAACTGTTAATTTCTCACTCTGTTAACCAACAACAAGTAAAACGGCAATTTATGATCACACATTTGATTATTGATCAATCATTCTATAGTTTCATTATGTGCTGTTTGTTTCAGGTAAGGTAGTTCCTATGCTTGAGGCTGTCATGTCTGTCGTTCCAGTAGACAAGCTTGCCGTTCACTTCCACGATACATATGGCCAAGCCCTTGCCAACATCCTAGTATCTCTTCAAGTAAGCAATGAATTTCAGATGCAGTAACGAGTGAACACAGCAAGAGAATTGTCAGTCAGCAACGCTGCTCTGCTTGCCCTAACATTTTTCGTGATATTGCCAGATGGGGATCAGCGTAGTGGACTCGTCTGTGTCCGGCCTTGGAGGGTGCCCGTATGCTAAGGGCGCCACCGGCAATGTCGCGACGGAGGACGTTGTGTACATGCTCCACGGCCTGGGAATAGAGACCAACGTCGACCTTGGCAAGCTCATGGACGCTGGCGACTACATCTGCAAGCATCTGGACCGGCCGTCAGGTTCCAAGACCGCATCTGCTTTGTCGAAGCTAACCGGGCTGAGTCCCTGACCATACCATACACGGAATTAAAAAAAGGGCAGACACTTAAACTGTCTAGAGTATATGTATTTACGGCACAGAGCCATTTTGTCTGTACACCGTCTCAGTTTACTCTCGGTTCAGGTCAGGTAAAACTTATCAGAACCATCGATATGTAACAACTTTGTATCGTCAGTTCCTCAAATGCCCTTCGTTGTATAATAGAAAATTGTGACAGCAGAAAGAAGAGTACAAATTTGGAAAATGTGGCCAAAATAAAGTTGGATTTTCTTTTTGTGCGCGTTTTAGGAAACGACAGAGTAGAATATTGCAGCAGCACAAGTTTGACGTCATTTTTCTTTCCATACCCAACAACTACACGTGTAGCACAGGATGCGGTTTCTTGTTCTTCCTGATTCTACAGAAGGACCAGGGACTTGCTAATTTTCGTATTGCATAGCTGAAAAACGTGCAATGCAATCACCGCCATTAATTCCAAGTGTGCCATTTCATGATTACATTTTACATGTATCCAAGAGAGCTGATTTAATCCATCACCATGGTTACTCCAGTGAGATCTTTGAGAGCAGTCAAGCATTGCTTCAAAAGTGCCTTCGCTTGCTCAGTTTTTTCTGACTCGCAGAGTTGGATTAGTTCACCCTCGAACATGGCCTCTCTTCTCTCTGTCAATGGGAAGTCTCTGTACAACTTGATCAACTCAAGAAGGCACTCTGAAGCAGCGATGTGTACCTGAGAAATGAAGACAGGTCATGAGGAGCAAGGTCTTTTCTGGACGATAAATGGCAATTATGAAGTCAGACTGGATTTCCAGAGACTCTTAGTTCATAAAATACTGCAATAGTCTCAACTACTGTTCAATGACCCGTAACAAGTAAATTATAGAACAAACTTTGCAAGGGACCTACCAACCATTCTTCTCAGCATCGATCAAACCAAAAACAAGCATAGAATACCATAGAATACCAGATAGTTAAATAGTGCAATGCGACCTCATAGTGTTCACGTGCTTTCAGGATACCAGATAAACATACATGTGGTAAACCATAGCATACTTTGAATCAAGTGTCAAGTTTATTATTCAGGAGCACTATTACCAACAACCAAGCAATATTGAACTAATATAATAACGACTAAAGAAAACACATAATAAGTTGGTGAGCACTAGGTATACAGAAGATTTACCTGAGCAATCTTAACTAAGCGTATGGAGTCTACTACTTTTGACGCCACCGAATGATACATCTGAGTTTAGATAACCAAAGTATAAGAAATTTGTCAGAACTCAGAACAATGAAGAAATGACCAAATATTGAATATATTACCAAACAACTATGGGATATACCTCCTGAACCAAATCATCTGTGCCTTGAGGCCACGCTGTGCTACTATCAGATTTCAAAAATTTGTAGCACACTTCTTTGATACACAAGAAGGATGATAATTTAACTGCTCATAAAAATCAAGAGAAGTATCACAATGATAGTTTCAATTATCAATGAAGAACTATCGTAAAACTGTTGCTTAGCTTATACCACAAATCCTGCATAAAAAACATACCCTGCCAACCCTCTTCAGGTGAAAGAGAGTTCAATAGAACTTCTAATATATTCTTCTTATGGTGGATAATATCCTGTGGCAAAGCAATAGAGATGCTAGATGCAGCACAGTTGAGCATTTTGTCGAGAGAAACAGAGACAATTGCACTCTCATCTTGCTCTGCAGGACAAAAGAGCAATACATGAGTCAGCATGAGCATAAAAAGATATAAGCATACAGAGTGTTATAAAATTTCCCCTTTAAAAATAAACGGAGCAAATGATCTCGAATATTTATGATAATAAGCTATCATAACCCTTCTATATGATAGAAAAAATTAAGGAAAATTTAAACATAGGCCTTAGTTCGAAAGGGCCCAAAATAACTGACCATCAGCAGCAGATGTAGTTAGTGAAGATGAAGCCCTTGTCTTAAAAATGACAGATTGATTAGAAACCTCATACAACATAGGGAAAACACTATTGAAGAACCCTGGATCTTTGAATGCCATGATAACCTGAAAAATATATAGATATGTATAAATGACAAAGAAAAGGCAAATACAAACTTAGTAAAGTGCTAATTCTGAAGTATATATATAATGCCAAAAATCTCCTGTCTATTAAAAAAGAATCCGTGGCATTAAATTCCCATGCAGAAGATTCGTTAGAGATACTTGTCTATTGTAATAATAACTAATAAGTGGCAAGATTATCAACAATACCATTATACCAATCTAGTTGCCTGCACGGGATATCTTGAAATATGGATTTTCTTTACTGTTCTTTTAGGTAACTTTTCCAAGATTCCTCACAGTTAATACACTGTAAGGAACAAAAATCCAAGGAGTAGTTATATCCTGCTTCAAGTTCACATCATAAACCTTTTGAGTAGTATGAGAATTGTGTAACAGACGAGAATCTTTTTTTCTTAAGCATCCGGAACATCAGCCAATCACGACAAGTCTTACATTCATACATAAATGAGACATGGAAAGGGGATTACCTTTTGTAAACACGAGAAAGCTGCTTCACGATACAATTTTGGCTTCCTACTGCATGCAGCACAAACAGCATTCAGAATAACAGTGGGCATGGTGGAATCTTCTGCGGTTATAGCAACATGGCAGCACGAACACAGTGAAGCTAGTGCATCCAGAACAGCATCTTTTCCCTGCAAGGATGATAAGGAGATAAATGATCATGTTGATTTTTTTTAATAAAACAAAGGAGAGTAAGGTGCTAGTAACATGGGACTGGAATTTCAGAAAATCTCTCGCTCACTGAATTTTGTTCATCCTTGCCAACCTCACTTGTAGAATGATTAGTGGATTGCAGGGAAAATGGAAGTAGAGTGCATAACTTGCACATATAAGTGTGTCACCCTAACCATTGTTTCTATTAAAAAAATTATAAAATAACAGTACAAGTTACCTCCCAAAATCGACCCGGTAGCTCTTTTAGAAGTGATTTGAGAATAGTATGGTAGTGCGCAGAAAAGGGTTCTCCAAGGGTGTCACATAGATTTTTTGTAGCCTTGGCTGACTGCAATTACCAAAGTATGGTAAATATACAAGCTACTGTCACCGATTTATTTAATGAATAGCAAAATGGTGACAGAGACTGTACCTTTCTTTTGCCAGCCCATGATGATGAGGACATGCAATCGCACAAAAGAGATACAATTTCTGGTAAGTAAAGCTGAAGGGTTACTCTTTCACTACTAGGAATGTCCTCCCAAAGTTCTCCATATAAGGCACTGGTCTCTTTATCATCATCAAACCTGAAAGAAGTTTTGTTATTTGAGATCCAATACAGACTACAGGGAACCACTTTTGTATTTTAATGATACTGAACTTCAAGCATCACGAATAGCTCACATATCAGTTTCATAACTCAAGATGACTTAAGGTATATCTTTCACATACCTTGAAGAAAAAATTACAGGGATAACCACTGCATTGTATCCACTAATAACGTCCGCTGCATTGCTCAAGTAGGATTTGATAAGAACTGCACCAGATAACTGAGAATTCTTTTCACCTAAATGCAGAGAAGCGGTATCTTCAATAAGTTTCTGAGCCTGAGATTGACTGGCATATTTTAATACTGCAGCACAAGAAGACGCAAAGGCCCTTTTGGCCGCAGAACTCCTCTCCTCGAGAACAGCAGTGTACAGTAACTTCAGTAACATTGCTGTGTACGGCTTGATGTTAATCATGACCTTCTGTACCAGCAAGGTGATGAAGCTAGCAACACCGACCCTGAAACCAGGCACATAGACAATGAAAATGTAAGAATAAAGAATGTGAAATGAAAATGTAAGATTAAAGAATGTGAAATGAAACGGTACATGATATCATGAAAACTACAAGGTTTATATTAGCATGGAATCTAACCTTGTATTAAGACCAACAGCAGATCTAACCATTTGAGCCAGCCGAGGAATCAATAGCTCGAGTGAATTTGTGTCAACAACTTTGATACAGATATCAAGAGTTTCCCACATTGGAGAATCTTTAGCAACAGCTACACGCAAACTGTCAAGCTTCTCGGTTTGGATGCCAGCACTTCCTGCATGCATCTTTGGTCCAAATACAGGAGTGAGTACAGAACAGAAATAATATGGTAGACAAACATCAACAGTCCTACGGAAACCCCCAAAAGTGCATACCTCAACATAGTTTAACCTTTGGTCCTCCAGACTTGACAAACATTCAAGCATACAACTAACAAGTTCTGACAGATGTGGTCGCAAGGCAGTGCCAGCCCCCTACAATAAGAAGTCATATGCTGAAGATATTATCTTTCTTTAATTCCTTTCATTAAAGAAACACACATAAAGAATGAGCACAAACAGTATGTCATAGGCCATGCATAGGCAAACCATAACAATGCTTTGGATGGAATTAACCAGGCACATCATACTGCAATCCAACTAGGGGTAATATTTTAGGAGAATAGTAGGGAAGGGACCTACTGAAATATAGTAGTGTCAAACAAAATTATTTGCATACAATAATGCAATGTTATGTTCCCCAGGAACAAAGACACAGTCCAAAAGTCTGTTCAGCCTAACAAAACTGGCACTTGAAGATAGCAAATTTACGAAGTGTTTATTAGTCACAGACTGGGCCTATTTCCGACAAGTAAAATACAGTAAGCAAATCAAAATAAAGAAGCAGGATATGCTATCAAGATCAACCAGCTCGTTTGTCAGAGCCTCAACCAACTGTTAGGATATCCTAGGCTTCAAGGTTTAGACCATTCGATGTAACAGTCTTATTTTTCCCATCCGGTTTTGTTAGAGGGGACATTTCAAACATGTACTTGTTCCTTTGTGTCCACATACAGTTATGCTACCATCTTGCTATAAAAATGATAGAACTCTTGGCTTCCAAAGAAGAAGAAAAACTTGAATAGTTGTACGAGTAGTTTATTTAACTTTCTGTGTAGTGCAAAATATAAAGTTCACCCTAGAAACAATCAATCAGCAATGTTTTTGCATCAACATACTCTTGAGAAGAAATTGCATGACTTTTGTATACATATCGTGCTCGCTTGATATGCTAAGCTAAATGAGAAGTTCCCAAAACTACAACTGAAGCATTAGATGCTGCATCTGACTGGTATAAATAAATGCAGTTAAACATTATAACTTTCACCCTTGATAATACCTTAGCAAGCTTCATCACCAAACTTATAGATGCTTTTTGAACGCTTGAAACTTTACTGAGTATGCCTTCAGAAAGCAAGTATGGAAGTACAATGTTCATTGTTTCTTTTGCATCTGAAGCATTAGTAAGTGACACGTCGCAGAGCCTAATTGTCAATGAGCTTACAGCTCGGCACAAACTGTCGCCGGCATTTCGCACAGTTTCTTTTATGTCATCCATCACGCGGAAGGTGATTGTCCATATCTTCCTCAAATGCTTAGAAACCTTGAGAATACAAACGAAACGGTGAGTTCTGTTTCATTCTCAAAAGAAATCTAAACGATATTCCATGCAGACATTCAGACATAGCTTGTGTGGCTTAGCGCACTAATTGAAATTTTTAAATTGAACTTGAAAATAATCACTTACCTGACTATATCTTCGACCTTGGATGATGTCTGCAAGTGCAAGACAAGAAGCTTCACGTGAGCGCCAAAGCCGTGATCCAGACTGAACTAACAAATCCTCTACTATGATATCATAGTGTTCATCTATTGCTTTTTTGGGATCTGCAACAATTAACTTCCAGATGTGCCCCATTGAATCCTAGAAAGGAAATTGGAATTGTCAACTAGGAGGAAAGCTTATTGATTCTTAAGATAATATTCTAGGTCATAATTAGATAACCTTCGAGTGGACACGTCAATAAGAAGATCAAAAAAGAGTGCTAGTAAATGATACCAAAAAATACTGCTGGCTGGCGCTGTACCTAGTAAACATAAAAGCAGAGCTAAAGATGCTTATAGCACTGTCCCTGTCCATTCATTATAAATCCAAGTTTTGCTAACTGCAAGCATAGCAATGATGGTGTGCACAGCAGCAGCAGCGGCGGCAGCCATTGTTGATTGTGTCACGACTGGCTGGTAAACCATATGGGCCCATGGTAGTGAATGGAATGGCCAAGCAACAGCAGTCTCGCACAACAAACATGATTATTCAAAATGTAAGTTTTCCTTAGCTAAGTGTCCTGCTGAAACAGGAAAGTGGTGGTGTCTACTATGATCAAAAGCTGGATGAGGGAAACAAACGAGCTCAATTTTGATAACATAATAAGTCAACATTCTGATTTGTATGGGGAAAACTATGGCATACCAAAAGGACAGCTATGTTGTTTCTGGAAAGATTAATTCCCCCTGACACATGCTACTGAAAATATCATTTTTTGCCAAATGACACCACTGTATCAGGTGATACTGGCTAATGACTCAAACGAGTCTGGCAAGCTCCCTAGCCAACTTTTTTTTAATGAGGAAGCTCCCTAACCAACTTTTTTTAATGAGGAAGTTCCCTAACCGACTGATTGAAAAATAATAATACATGAGAGATAAAGAATCATAGACAAGTCATTCTGGCCAGATATGTAGGCATCTGATGTTTCACAGAAGCAGGCTCCCCAATAGCTAAGGACCCTAAAGGGACTCATCCACATTAAGGTGCAAATATTCACATAGTGATTACTGAAACTATAAATTCAGCACCAAAAGTTATCGCAAATATGGTAGAATGTAACAGTTTGTACCTGGATGTTCTTATCAGGGTCATATTGGTATCGGACAAGCCTAGGAATTAAGGTGTGCAGATGGGGTTGAAGTGCCTCCCCAGCTTGTTTGGCTATCTTGGAAAATCCAAAAGCAGCACCCCTCTTGGAATTCAGAGCAGCCTGATAATTAGCCAGATCCATGAACTTGTATATCAAGTCAGGTTGTCCCATCTCATTGGCAAGACTACAAAGCTCCTTGTATGTGCTAAGCTTTCCTCCAGTCGGATTACTGCCAAGGGTTCCTTCTTGAAATACCTCTGAATCCTCCATCAGCTAATGCAAATACATAAGAAAGAATACCTTAGATAAAAGAAAGTTAATGATCTCATGAAAGGTAGTTAACTGAAAAAAAATGCACCTTAATGGCCTTTTTCTTTTTTGCTGCGCCAGTTAGTGTATTCACCAGAGCATGAACCAGCTGCCCTTTCATAGAAGCGTCACCAAGTTCGTACACAATACTCATGCCTTGGGATGCCAAATCTTGTGTAAGCTCATTAGAATCACCAATGAGGTGAGAAAAGGCTTCCTGTAAAATAAATGAACTCCAAATGTTCAAACCATCGTGAAGATGCTTAGATGGAAAATAACACCATCGCATGTGGCCTGACAAGTGGGTCCTAGGACCAAAGGTCAGTAAAATGTTTATGGTATTTACTAACTCTGGTGGTTTTCGGTGGTTGGGAGTAATGATTAATTGCCAACATGAAGATGGACCATATTTCATGGGAAAATGCATGGTTACCATACAAAAAGAAAGGATTAAAGATGACAGAGAGCCAACAGTAAGGGCAATATTCCCTCAAAAGAAAGAATGTTGCTAGCTGTGGAAATATACTCCCTCCATTCACTAATATAAGATCTTTTAGCTATTTGTAGATTCATATACTTTGGTATGTATCTAGTGTACTTTTAGTGTGTAGATTCCTTCACTATGGTGTGTATCTAGTTCACCTTGAAATGTCTAGAACATCTTATATCTGTGAACGGAGGGAGTACAATTGTAGCAAGAAATGAAAGTCACAATTTATATTTGCTTATATCAGAGGGTACAGATACCCCAAAGGCTCAAAGTTTCAATATGTTTCTAAAAGGAGATTTATTTTTGCCATCAGTAAGTGTTAGACTAGGTGGTTGTCAGTACTAAAATGCTGAACTTTTCGGACATAAAATGGTATAACAAACATCTTTAGAGCTTGAACTTCCAAACTATATCAAAAGCTAGTACAGGTTTTAGATGGCAGGTAGAAGCGCACCCACACAGCGAGTGATGGCGTTGGCATATCATACAGACCAATGCACACATAATGATATAAGTTTAATGCAGTGCTACAGTTTACTATGAAAGCAATGTTAGGAGCTCTATGATGATCTAGAATGTTTTATTATTGATCAAAAACCTGAATCTGTGGAAGAAGTTCCAGGATCTTTGGATGCCGACCGCAGTACATTGTGAGTGAGACCAAACAGACTGTACCCGCGCAGCGTTCCTCTTTTCTGCTGCTATAAATTAGTGTATCAAACAACTTGTTTATAATTTCTTCTCGAGCCATTGTGCGTGCTTCTTCAGAACTGATTGATTTACCCAAGTTCTTTGAGCCAAGTTGGGGTGCATCACCAGTAAGAAAGTTTGTGGCTTGGGAAAGGGAAGCAAAGTTTGTTTCTAGTATCACATCTGCGGTCACAGGAACTTCACCCCATATGAAAGAGAGAGCTTCGCCAGATGCAAAAAGCACATCTTCAACCTATATAGATGGAATTCATAATATGATTTTTTCTTTCATAATATAGTATCAATAAAATTCTGAATATTTTACAGTATTACCTTAGAACGAGCGAGACCAAAAATCAAGTCTAATGCAATTTTCAGGTGTGAAAAGGACAACTCATTCCATGATATATGTCCCAGTGATACCAAAATCTTTTGTATAGCTTTGGTATCATTTTCGGAAAGCAGCTTGGTCAATCTCTCATGCAGAACAGTTAAAACTGCAGCTGTATGACAAACAAAATTAGCTTGAACAAATAACTAGCAAAGACGGTGGTGAACACTGAATGGTTTTACCTGCAGAGGAGTTCCTACTAATGGAAGGCAATGCACAACGGAGCCCAATATGGCCAAGAGATTCCATTGCTATGGATGCCAATGTTGAACCCTCAGACTCAACAACTTTTACAAGAATATCAACTACCTTTTCAACCAATTCTTCATGTATCTGTACATAACACATCAAGTGGAAGAGCAAGTCAATAATTTCAAGGCTTCATTCTTGAAACAGTGTTTGATTGTGAAAGGATTTATAAGCCTAAAACTGTCCAACTATACATCAAATACTTTAATCGAACTTGTATAAATAAGAATCCTGCATCATGATATGAGAACACTACGAACGAACATGATTTATAAGCCTTTTCCTTTCGTTCACAATGTCTTAAACATTATGAGATATACACTTGTTATTATTCTAATACCAAACCATACATCACTATGTGGTGTATATTCATACAGAGGCCAAACAGACTGGTCTGAAAGAAACCTTCGAGCATCTAAGGAGAACTAGGTAACGGGTTCTCAAAAATACTCTTTCTTTCCAGCAAGAACATCTCCATTATCACTTCTCTAGCTGGCAAGGCGATCAAACTTAACCAATAGACTTGCTGCACACAATGCTCCTACCTGCTTCCCCATGATTGTATAGACCAGCATTTCAGCACATCAATAACATGAGAAACCAGCACGAACAAACTCCAATAGTACAAACCCCCCATTACACATGTATGACCAAATAGCAATTCTCTAGAGGATAGGGAGACAATATAGAAGATACAAAATACACTGTTTTCTTTGTTGTTTGGAAAATTCTGGACTATGATTAGCCAATTTTTTTCCTATTCTCAATACAAAACCGTAGCATAGATGATTCAAATGGGCGATAACTGAAATCATATGGCTATCAAGCAACTACGAAATAATATTCTAGATGGAGTTTTGCGGAAAGTGGTGAAAGAAACCATGCCAAGATTTCATGTAAAGTGCATGATTCAGCAAAGAAAATGAAATGTGCAATAAGCTACAAAAATGAGGGAGAGGAAAGCAGAAGGAGCTTACATAAGATTCCTTCAAACAGCAGGCAGTTACATACCCAATTGCACATAACGATCCATGGTAAATCTCAAATCTGAACCAATCAAATATATACATGAATGATATGGCAACACAAGTAAAACATCAAAGTGTTGTACTTTTCTCTTGCATACCTTGGCGGATGATTTGGATCAAGTATTGAAGTGAGTTCGGACAGAAGATTCAATGCAGCCGAGCTTGAAAGTGCTGAAGAAGCAATTCCAAGCAGACGGGCGGCAGCTTCACGAGCATCAGAATCAACATGACTTAGTAAAGTCCTTAACCAATGTAAACGGTTGGCATACCGTGATGATACCAACTGCAAATAAGGGAAAAGGTTAAAACATGTCAAGAAAGAATTAAGCTTGTTTTAACATGGTGCAGAGAATAAAAACCTTTGGCTGACGGGAGGATATATCAACCAATGACTTCAATGCCAATGCGTGCAGTTCACTAGATCCTTCGTATGACATGGCATGTTCTAAAACCACACACATTTTTGCTACTGGTGAATGAGATGGATCTTCTTGCGAAAGATCTGGACTGCCACTTGCCTCAAAGCACTTCATCAAAAACTTGATCATTGCAAGAAATGTTTTTGGTGGGAAAAGCAATTTTCCCTGCCTATGGTCATTAGAATGCAACAGCTGAGGCTCCTGGCTGTAGATATAATCTAGAATCTCCATAATATCTGGATAGTTGAAATCAATGGCTATTGTAGATGACTGGCTCTCATCATTTAACAGATTTAGACCAGTTAGAGCCATTTCCCTGCGTAAAGAGCCAAAAGTTGCAAATCACATATTATTTTTTTCTAGAAGATGCATAGCATGTGTATCATATTAAATAAGTGGCAAGATGCTGAGTGCAACATCGACTCTTATGAGAGTTGAGATTCCACCATACTGAAGAAATGGATCAATATGTTATCATCATAAGTTCAAAAAAAATGTTGGTTGCATTAATTTATCAGTACCAAGTGCGAAAGCAAGATTTGTAGAAGTCATTTAAGTAGAAAAAAAACATGGATTTACTAATTTACACACTACAAGTCAACAATGATCTGCATCCTCAGTTCGAAACATTGGCAATAAACTACTAAAGTTTGCTTGGCATCATCCACAAAAAAGGTTTCCCTCCATTTCAATAAAACTGGAGTATGTGACACAAAATTGACACCAGTGAAACATGCTTTCAATAAATAAGAATCGAACATCAATTTTCTATCATATAATCTTTATATTGTTCATCCAATTGTTGGGCAAGAATCTTGGAAAGCTGTGCCTTATATTTCGAAGCATAGGTGGTGCTGTGCTAGAAAAGACAAGATCCAAAGAGTGCCATGTACAGGTAAAAAACTGAGCGTGCATGCAACAGACCGAAATTTTACAGATTGCATGAACCTGCTATAAGGAGCAGCTGAACTTGTATCTAGTATAACAGTGCAGAAATGCAACAAAACAGCAACAGAGCCCCATGTTGCATATTTTGTATCTAGTATCTTTCATGACTAACCTTATATCCAGTTTTACATCTGAAGCTCCAAGCATGCAAATGTACCGGCTTGGGCAGTGTCGCATGTCGTATAACGTTGTTGCCCATCTTACAGCAGAAAATCGGACCTCAATTTGCTCCTTCAAGAAAATTTACGAGAAAACGTAGCATCAGAAAATTATGAATAAGTCCAAAATAACTAGGGCACCAGCATTCCACAAATAAGGCCCTCAGAAATTGCAAGATACTGCGACCCGAAAACAGTACTCTAATGCATAATAGAAGTGTGACTGGAAGCTCCTATTTGCTCTATAGCATCGCAAAAATCATGAGAAGAAATAGGCATCTATCCAATAGAACCCATCATTCCAATCACAGCACCTGAGATTTCTTCCTTTCAAATATTTGTGTCACATCGTACACTAGGGCTTTTTCTTTCTATGTTGTAACTCACCTCTTAGGAGGCCTGTAAACTCAACTCTATCTGTTCAATAAAATGAGACGCAAAGGTCCTTCGCGTTTTCTCGAAGAAAATAATAATTTTGTCACATATCTCCAGGCCAGTCCAAGATTTAAAAAAAAAAAGGTGAGAGTGAAGTATCTCCACTACAAAGAAGGTCTCAGTTTGGCCTTCATACACACTGAGTAGGTTCTAGACTCTAGAATATTCGAGAATCAGTAATTAGAATGTGTCCTTACCACTTGAGAATTTTCTAGAAGAAGCACCTCGAGATCCTTCAGTACTATCTTTGAAGCACCCTGATATCATGAGTAACAAAAAGAGTTGAATATAGGTAATGAGTTAAATAGCATCTTACAGTTGTAGCTAAGAAAATATTCAGCTCGTAAATTATACTGAGCCTCTGCTGTAGATTTATTTTCAGTAAAATAGTAACAGCAAGCGAACAACACTAGACCATATTACTTGTGAAAGGTGTTGCGAATGATTTTGCAACGCATGGACCTTGGTGCATGGACAAGCAACTCCAGTTTAATCTTTTTGAAGCTTTGCAAAAGGAGAAAAGCTTAAGAAATGTTGTGTTGCCAAGATGTGTGGCTTATTCTGCATATTAGACTAGCATGTCCGTACATAGGTCATTACAAAGCTTCCATGGACTTCGTCGACAATAAGCTAGCACTTATGTACATCCGGCGTCACACATAGTTATTCGATTACTGAAGACAATCAATAAACCAAAATTTACGATCATCTCTGCCGGCGTCTTTCACAGGTCATGACAGCACAATTTAGCATGCCCTCCACAATTACCTTATATGCTGTAGCAAGGGAAGTGGCCGCCTCCTGAATTGTCAGACGAAGCGATTGATCCTCCAGCCTCAATGCAGTAAAGAGTCGTACAGCCATCTCAGTTTTGTTGCTGCAATGTTCACAGAAGTAGTAGGTCATTCCCCATAAGGCCATAACTAAAACAAAACATGATCCAAGAAAGTAGAAGTGTACAACAAGGACATGCCTGAATAAATTAGGCATACGAGAGGCGAGTAAACCAATGGCCTGGTACGCGAATATTTTGACATCTCTACCGGTGGAATCTGGAGATGGAGGACATCAAGTAATCATTGACTATTTTCTCAAGTACAACATGTACAATTTTTTCATCAAATTGAAGCAATTTAAAGAAGCAATGCAGAGATAAACCACATGCAGGTTTGAATAAGTAGAGTAGATAAGAAGCACAAGAGACCTGCTTCTGTAGTAGATGAACCATCAAGGGACCGTAATATTCCACTGAGGATAACTGGACCAATTAACTTTAGTTGGTCCATTACTGCCTAAATCAATAACACAATTACAATAATACATAACATGTTGAAATCATATTATACAACGACAAGGGGAGAGGGGATTAACATTGATGGGAAAAGGGAAAGCTGGAATGAAGTCACTAATGCTATAAGATGAGCTATATATGATTTAAAAAGTGAACATACATGTTTAAAAACCCAGACAGTGAACTCCATTCCTAACTGTTTCAATCTTGAAGTAGTTCCACTTCCTACAGGCATAGAGACACAGCAGAAACATATTGAGTTTACCAATAACATATGTCAATGATGAAGTCGAGATGTTACATTGCTGAACTACAAGAGAATAAGTGTATTTCTTTAATAATAAATTGAAATGAATAGCGCATAATGAGATAATATTTAATGGAGGCCGAGAATCATTAATTAAAGGTCCATATGAACACTATATAGACATATCGGAGAAATATGTGTTTCATCTAATTAAGAACAGATACCAGGTAGTACGGTATTGAGGCTTAATGCAATTGCTCTCAAAAGCAACTTAAGCATGAATATTGAATGGAAAAGAATGTTAGAAGTTAAATCGAGTTAGCAGGACTTCGTGTTCTTTTTCCAGTCTTATACTTCATGTATCATTTATTCTTCTTATTGCCCTTACATTCATGTTCTAATTATTCTCTCTACATTTCTTAAGTTAGTGTCTGAGTAATAGATTCAGCTCTCTTGCGACTATATGGTAATAATGGGACGCCCAAAAGGTTGCAAGCGCAACTTTTCCATGACTATGTTAGCAAAATTACCAGAAGAAAATGTTATAGTTCGAATGGCAAAGGGTAAAGTTCAATGTCCTACTTAACTTCAATACACTTTATTAATAATAGAAATATAAAAGTAGGAAAATACCCTTTGCTACCAAGTAGCAACATAGCCTATTAAATATGAGCCCTGAGTCATAACTATGGGGAAAACAATGTGTAAAAATATTTAAAGGAAGGATACCATATATGCAGCCAAAGATGCATTGAAGTGTGTATGGAAATGCGTTTGCTGCAGCAATAGATCGGCAGAAAACACTCATTAGGCGAACACGCAATGAACTAGATGCTGGGGCGACTTTCAGTTCTGCAGCTATATTTTCTGCACTCGCGGTACCTGTGACACAAGAGATCATTAGTTCACTACCATGAAACATGCCTCGCCACAATATTCAGATTCAGATTGAGCAAAACAATCAAGGATTATGATGAAACAAAACTACCAACTTGATAACAGAGAAGAAGGAAAGAAAAGCATGCACATGTGTGTGTATGGATGTGTGCAACTAGCAAGTGATGGGCCTGCTGGTGCAGGTCAATCCAGTCAGAGACATTCGTCGTATGCAACTATGCGAGTATGGAGGAGGTAGCTAGATGGTATGCATACTTGTGAAAGGTAGGCAACTGGGAGTTCAATAACAGACCAGGAAGGCATGAAAACAGGCATCTGAATTCAAATGACGTGTCGCCTATATAGACCAGAAGAACAGAAACGCGTAGAAGAAAGAAAACTGAAGTTCAACAAAATGTTTTTTTAGTTTCACGGCGCAAAGAAAAATTAGTAGCCTATGTTTTTTTTAGAAACACTCTCCTCCTATGTAGCAAACTGAATTTCCAAACTGTAACACTTAGTCCACAAGAAAGTGGGTCAGTCGGATTGCAGGCCAAAAAAATGAAATAGCTTATGCACACCACAGAATGTGTATTGTAGTTGAAATACATAAATTGGTAGCCAATAAAATACATAAGGCATACCATTGAATAGTGTAAACAATTTCTTGATAAGCTTGGGATCTTCTAAGTTCGCAGTTGAAGCTTTGCGCTTTAACAACTCGTCTCCTCTCTTAGTAACTGACTCTTGACTATAATGAAACAGTGATTAGCATAATTGTTGATTATAACCATTTTTTGTACATTGTAATCGAAATGGAAGTACCTGTCTGACGCACCAGCTAAATAAATAGGGTACACAATCTCAGATGCCAGCTGCATAGCTTCAAGGACATTCAAGATACCTAGCTGAAGAGATTAGAACATAAATCCAACCGTAAGAAGGAGTGCAGGCAGTACACTCATCAGTTTAAATGTGTGAATGCATGCACAGACATGACTATGCACACAGGCATAAAATATATAATGCCCAATGGTAAGAATGCATGTCAGAAAAATTGCATATACTTTGGTATTACCTTTCTTGATGTAAGTGTGTCACCTTTCAGTGGTAGCTTTCCAGTAACACGGTCTGCTTGGGCAAGTGAAAGTCCTGCTGGGCATCCAATACTGAAGAATGATAGCAGTCAGCCTCCCGAATTCAGTATAATGTATTATAAGTTTACATAATATTGTAAGTAGAATGTACCCTTGAGATGGCGTCTGATACAATATTGTGTGAAAGCCGAAGTCAGCAAAAACTAAGCCATCATCAGATCCACTTATGGATCGATATTTTGATGCAATTGTATCATCCACCTTACGTGCGTTGCATTCACCAATAGCCTGGTCAACAAAGAAAAGTAAAAGAACAAATCATGCAACTATTGCAGAATGTAAGTATGCCAAAGGCAAGAAAAGGAGGCTATAACCAATACGTCCAAAATAATTTCAGTTTTGGCTAAACATTAACATATACATGGTGAATGGAGTTACAGAGAAAAAATTCTATCAACATAGGCAATCTACAATTCTATCATCAATTTGACAATCAACATTAAGCACAAATTTTTTTGCCATGATATATTGTATTAGTATTATTGTGAAATTTCTGGTGAAATATTATACTGCCCATCCTAGAATCATATGTACGTATTGTGGTAGATAACAATCCTTAGTACAACTAAAAGTAATTCAAGCTGATTAAGTTCTACATCGAATCCTGTTTTAGGAAAATATATATGCATGACATGACCAACCTTTGATACAAGTCTCAAGATAATTCCTTGATGCTGAGCTGGAACATTAGATATATTGATTAAGAGATCAGGTGCAATGTTTCCCTTCTCCTGTTACAAAGCTTGGTATTGTTAACTTTAGAGTAGTGAAGGTAAGAAGTAGCAGGAAAACAGGGAGCTAACAAAGGAAAAGAGGGTACCTCGCTTGGCAGGCGTTCAAACGCCATCTCAATATAAACGATGCAAAAGTTCCGAACAATTGACAATGAAGCAGATTCAGTATAGATCTTCCATAATTCCAGCATGGGCAACGGAATCTCGGGCCTGTGCTTCACCCGTTTGTTAATGTGGCTGAGAATCTCCATGACCTAGGCAAACCAAAAAGCAGTTTCGCCATTGACATCAGAGTGTATATTGCTATCATCACTAATATAAACCTGCCTCCAAAAGAACAAACATAGCAGTAGTATTGCAGCAACCATTCAACCAGAAAGGGGTCATGTGCATTGCAAAGTAACAGGGCAGCACTTGCACAGGTGCTGCCAGCTACTAAAATTCAAACGAACAATGTGAAATACCGTAGCTAATTTTTTTTTCTATAATTATTATCATGTAAGGGGCTTAGAGTAGAAGGGAACTTGTACAAATTACAAACTGCTGTAAGAGTAAACTTGCAAATAAGCATAATTCCCACGGTTTGAAGTAAATGCGGGCTCGAATTCCATGATGCACGGACAAATCGGAGCACGAATCCCCGCTATGTAGGCCAACTGAACCAGCTGAAGCGGAACTAACTAAGCGCAGCAGACACCTACGGCTACGGGCTCGTGCTGAATCGAATCGGGGGAGGGCGGAGGGAGTGGTGAGGCAGGCTTACGAGCTTGCGGACGGAGGCGGCGGGGGAGGCGAAGGAGGTGATGGCGTAGGGGAGCACGCGGGCGAGCAGCGGCGCGAGGCGGGCGTCCTCGGCGAGGGCCAGCCGCGTGAGCATCCGGTCCAGGGCGTCCTCCCTCTCCGCGTCGGTCGGGGCCGGCGGGGAGGAGGCGGCCGGCGACGACGGCTCCGCCATCTCGTTCGGCTGGGGTGTGCTGGGTGCTGTGTGTTGGACTCGTGCGGTCGCCGCTGGTGTGGCGCTTGCCTTCCGGCGCAAGAAGAAGGG